>NW_007728267.1:198957-202989 GCF_000696425.1 Galeopterus variegatus | reverse complement strand
CCCCCCCCCCCCCCCCCGCCCAGGTCTGTCCCTCTGATCCTGCTGCTTGGGGCTGGGAGAGGGGACGTGGTTTCCGTCACTCCTGCAACCAATTACAAAATGGAAGGAAGGAAACTTCCTGGAGCCGACTAGGGTGGCTGGGCCCTCAGCTGAGGGACACTCTCACCCCCACAGCCAGAGGTAGCCATTTCCCAGGCACTTCCGTGTGTGCAGGTGCGGAAAAGGGGCGGGAGGAGCAGGAGGAGGGCAGTGGGCAGGGGTGTGGTGCTGTCTGTGGCCCGGTTTGAAATTCTTGAAACGAGGAATGATCGATGTGTGGCTCACATAATTCAATGAAAAGAAATGGGGTTAAAAACAACTGCTACATGCTTATTCCAGAAATGCTGGGAATACTGACAACACAAGGGAAATAGAAATCACCATCTAACCTGGCTCTGCAGGCGTCCTCAGCGTGTTTGGTTTGTGTAGCCCCGGAGCTTGGCAAGATGACACCGCCCCCCCGCCGGCATTATTTGCAACTCTTTGAGAACCTACAATTACTTCAAGATAAAACGCTGGAAAAACTTGCTGGCCTCCTCCCCAGTGCCAGCACTGCTGTTACTATGTTGCCGCTTGCGGAGGTTCTAGACAGCCTTACTTGCCATCTGTCCATCTTTCTTACTTCACGTGGTATGTCAGCTTTTCAAAATGAATAAACACCTGTTACTACCTTCCAGCGCTCACCTTGAAGACTCTGGGTCCCCATGAGTCTTTACAATGGAATATCCCACGGTAAGAAGGTGCAGGGGTGGGGTGGGGGTGGGTAGAGACCTCTAGGTCAGCAAGAACAGGAACCAAGGCTCAGCAGGGACGTACAGAAACCCCGAGGACCCACACGATTTGCTCCCAAAGCTGAACGAATTTCCTGCTCCCCCATCAAGATTTAGGCCAGCTGGGGTTGGATGAGAATATCCCCAAATTGAGAGCACCGGTATTGATGTGGGCTGACGTGTTAAGGCAGGAAAAGAAGACCCTAGTGGGGGACAGACTCAGCACCCTCCAAGAGCTGCCACCTCCACCCAAAGCCGCACACCCACATGAGAAAATTTCTGCACCACAGTGTGTGTGTGTGCTGTGCGAGTTAGCGCAGGCTCCACCTCAAGGTGGCTGGGGCTGGGGCCATCTGTGCAGGTGGGTGCACCTGCTGGACATATTAGTGTGCAGTGCTGGGGTCTCAGAAGGGGCCTCCAGAGAGAAAACATCTTCCCGAAGGCTGCTGCCTGACCTTTCAGCCTCAGTCTCTGCCTGTTGGTTTTTCCTCTGGAAATGCTTTGTGGGTCGTTAACACTCTGAGGGAGGGTGTTTGGGTTTCATAGGCAGGGAAGGAATTAACCTGGATGACATGGCTGAGTCAGGGCGTGGGCAGGTCCGAATGCTCTGACCAGAAGAGACAGCTGGGGCTGAGAAGGAAGGGAGTTTTCCTGTCAGCAAATGCTACTTTGCTCCAACCAGAACAAAGTGTGCCACACCCCGCTCTAAGTGCTTGACTAGCACTCCCTCACTGAGTCTCCACAGCTGCTCTTTGAGATGGACACAGAGCCTGTCGCCATTTCAGATGTGGGGAAACTGAGGCACGCATATGGGCAAGCTTGGAGGGGCCTAGGGCAGAGGCCAGGACCTTGAGGCTTCCTGGCTCCCTACCATCTCCAGCTCAGCAGGTGGTACTGCAGGTCCCCAGGATCCCTTCTCCCTCCCCTCAGCCCCTGTGCCCATGTCCTACTCAGAGATCCATCCTGGGGATAGAACCTCTGAGGTGGGGTCCTGCCTACCCACGACCATTGTCTTTCTCTCCACTTGTCCTGTGGCCCTGGAAGTCTTGGAATTCCAGGCTGGGGGCCCATGGGAGCAAAAGGAAGGGTGGATTCACAGCTTCAGGCATTTGAACCCCAGCGTCCCCCAGTCTCCCCTGGAATGGGGCCTCTGGGGCTCTAGAGTCCACACAAAGAGGGGGAGGAGAAGAAGGAAGGGGTGAGGAGGACAAAGAGGAGGGACAGGAGCAGGGCAGGGAGGGCTGAGCCAAGCTCCTGTCCCTGTCCAGGCCCCAGGCCTGGGTCCCCAGGAGGCTCAGCAACTGGGCCCTGGGCCTGCTGGTCCCAGCAAACTCTGTGACAAGAGGCAGTGGGTGTGTCCCTCCCCATGCCTCGCCTCTCTCCTGGCTGAGAGAACTCCAGGCAGCTGAGTTGGTCCACCCCTCCCCTGCTTGGAGAGCCAGAGCCCACCAGGCATAGTAGCGTCCCCTGGGTGTGGCCACAGGGCTCGAGGCGAGTGCATCAGAGGCCCATGAGAGGGGCTTTGGGCTTCTGAGTCCAGCAAGGTATTATGTGGATCAAAAGGCCATGAGGGTGAGACCCCAGGGACCCCCAGTGTCTTGCCATCCACTGCCTGGCTGCCTGCGCCCATCAGTGAGCGGACTCTGACCCAGGTGCACAAGCTGGGCTCCCCACGGATGCTGATGGTGATCTAGGTGGTGACCAGCTGCCACCAGCTAAAGTCAGACAGGGCAGTGACTTCTAGGGAACTCCCTCCGGCTGCTGCCTGGGGTGACCGGGCTCAGCCCCATTGCGCGGGCATGTGGGTGGAGGCTGCCCTGCCTTGGTTCTTGGCTGCAAAGCTGTGGGAGACCAGCAGGGGGTGTGTGGGAGAGGTGAGCGCTGGGGCCTGGGTGGGCTGTCAGGGACTTCTGCCCACAGTGGGCTAGTTCCACAGGCCAGACTCAGCTGTGGGGCTCGGTCAGCAACTGTTGCTGTCCCCTGGGTGCAGTTGTTAGGACCACGCCTGCAGGGGAGCCTGGGCAGTGGCAGCCCAACGTGGGCCTGTTAAGCCAGGCTTATTTCTTGGCCCGCACGGCCCAGGTCTGGGCGGGGGCCAGACTTCTCCTGAAGAACATCCAACACGGCCGAGCCCCTGCCCTGAGCCCCAGTGCCAGGGAGGCTGAGTTGAGAGGCTGCGTGCGGCCGGGGTGGACCAAAAACACTTCTCTGAGCTTGACAGGGAGGGAGGGAGGGTGGGAGCTGCTGCCATCTGCTCCCATGGTCCCCAGAGCCCCACGGTCCACTGGCTAGCCCTGCTGTCTGTGAGCTTCTGGGTATCATTTGGAAACACAAGAACTCCTGTCTCCAGCCCCAGAGCCCAGCCTAGGAATCCAGGAGGTTGTTGGGTTCCACAGGGAGGCTCTGGGGAGGGGCAGGTCTGATACTGCACACCCCAGCTCCATACAGGCCAGCTCAAGGGTGAGGGGGTTCCAGGGGCTCGCAAACCTCACTGAGCATCAGGCTCACCTGGAGGCCTGTTGAACATGCAGGTCCCCAACTCCACCCCTAGGGGACTTAGGTCCCTCTGACCGCGGGGGTTGGACTTGTGTGTTAGTTGGGGCCCCTGGGGATACAAAGGACCGGGCTTGAGCATCGTGGCCTGGAGTCTGAGCTGGGCCATCTAAGGCATTAGCCACTAGCCATATGTGGCCACTTGAATTTAATTAAAATTAGGTAAATTTTAAAGTGCAGTTCCTCAATGTCAAGTGCCCAGGAGCTGCACATGCAGGTGGCTACTGTATCAGACAGTGCAGCCTGGAAGTTATGAAGTGCCCAGCAGGTGACTGCCACCCACACCCTAGTGGGGTGAGCCCCTTCATCATCACTTCTATGTGCTGCCTCCCAGCTGGGGAGACTGAGGCAGGTCGGTGGTGGAGCTGGGAGGTGAGTGGGCCTGAGGCTTCCAACTCCTGATTCAGAGCGCCCTCTACTGGACTTAAAGGAGGTGACGGCATGGGGAGAAAACCCGGGCCTTGGAGACTTGATTGGCACAGGCTTTGCAGATGAGTGGAGAGATGGGGGTGTCATCCCAGGTGTCCCCAGAGTGAGTATGGGCTTCTAGGGAGCCACAGGTGGCTTTGGAAAGGAGGTGGAGGAGCTGGGTCAGGCAGAGGGAATGGCATGGCCGAGGAGCAAGTGGGGTGGGGGGGCCCTTGGAGTGTGTGGGGGCCATGGGGGGCCA
>NW_007728267.1:193118-198344 GCF_000696425.1 Galeopterus variegatus | reverse complement strand
GGGGGGCCCTTGGAGTGTGTGGGGGCCATGGGGGGCCATGGGAGGGCACGGGGCCCATGGGGGCCGTGCTGGCTCTGGGGGCTGTGAGTGTGGTTGGCGTCGAGGGAACTGCAGGCATATGAGAGTGCAGAGGTGTGGGGGGCTAGAGCCTGGGGACCTGGAGCTGGCCAAGAGATGCAGGGGAATGAGGGAGAGATCTGAGCAGAGCTGGGTTCACAGTGCTCCCGGGGACTGTCCCAGACATCTTCCTCTGTGGAACGCTTGTTTGGGCTTGAAGTCCAAGTTGTACATTGTCGTTGTGGTGAGGACTCTCATTTGCAGGTGACAGAAACCCAAAGCTTCAGCAAAAGTGAAATGTGTTGGTTCACGTGACCAAAAGCACAGAGGTGGACTGCTTCAAGCGTGGCTGGATCCAGGTATTCCAACAGGGTCATTGTCTGCCTGCTTCTCTCTGGGCCAGCATCATTTGCAGGCAAAGGTGGCTACTGACAGCTCCTGATTCATAGCTTAGCAACACGAGGGAGAAAGCATCCCCTTCCCCAGAAATCCAGCTATTGTCTGCGCTGCTGCTCACAGGCTCAGATTAGGCCCTGGTGAGGTGCTAACCCCCAAACTACGGAGACTGAGGGGGAACTCCCTGAAAAAATATTAGGATTGGGTCACTCCACAGAAGGAACTGGGTGCTGGGCAGGCATAAAAAAAGAGGCCAGTATGGTAATCCAGGACACAGGAGAGCCATGTGGACAGCCACACATATGGGGGTTTGGGGGGATTTCAGGTGGCCTTCTCTTTCCCAGGTCACTGTAGGCTCAGAGTGCTACCCTGGGGAGGGGCTGCTATTTTCAAGGGCAAGTTAAGGACTGCAGGGTGCTCCTCAATGGCACCTGGGACACCTTCAGCTGCCTGACCCCTCCCTGTGCCCCACCCTGCCTGGCCAGGCCCCAGTCTCCTGTCTGGGGCTATCCCTCCTCATTCACTTTCCTGCCTCACCTGTTGGCTGTCCCCAGTCACCTGACCCCTTCCTTTCTGGGCCACCTGTGGCTCTAGCTGCATAGTCTGAGACTGCAGGTGCATGTCTGTGTTGGCCCCTCTCCACCCCTCCTCCTGGCACTGCCCCCTCCCCGATTTCTGGCCACAGTCACACTAGGGTCCCCCCAGAGTCCTCGTGACATCCTGAGACCTGCTCTGCTGTCTTTCAGTGAGGGCAGCCTCATGGGGTATGACGTGCATAGTCACACAGGTCCCTGTGTCCAGGGGCTACTTTGTCTTTATATTGGTGTTTTGTATGTGCTGTCTGATGAGACAGTGGGGCACATGGTGGGGGGCTGGGAGCTGGGGGCTTGGAGCCCTGGCTCAGCACAGCCCCTCCTCCCTGCCTCCCCATGCCCCCAGGACCGGCTGCCTAGTGACCCTTGCAGTTCCTCTTCTGTCTCAGCAGGAACCTGGGTGTGGGCCCAGGGGGGTCGGGTCAGCTGTGTGACCCATGCATGGTATTGGAGAGATGGGATCGTGTGTCTCTGAGAATCTGCACTCCCCCTGCCCAAGAGAGCATGAAATTAAATAGCAAATAAAAAACACTGTGACAGGTCCAGAGGGAGACAGTGAAAGGAAGGAAAGAGACTTTTCCTGCTTTTTGAATAGGAGCCCTGTGTTTTCATCTTGCCCTGTGGGGCTCCCAGCTGAGAGCTGGCTCTGGCTGCCAGGCCAGCATCTCATCTTCTCATTGCTGCAGGGTGAGTTGCCTCAGGTGCCTCGGCTGAATCAACACACAGGGCATAGCCTTGGAGCTGACACTCTGGAAACATCCAGGCCCCAGACCACCTGGCACTATCCTTGGGGATGGACAACTGCTCACTGTGGTGGGAGAAGATGCCCTTGGCAAAGTGGAGTTGTAGTCCCTGGCGAGTCAGGGAGGGAGCTGACCTGCCAGGGATGGGCAGCCCTGGGGCTGCAAGGGAGCAGAGTTGAGGACAGGGTGGGTGCAGAGGCTCAGGAGCAGGCAAAAGATCAGCGAGCTGGTATGGATTAGCAATGTGGCCTGAGCATGCACTTTAAATTCTCAGAGGCTTAGCTGCTCCACAACCCCAAACCGCCTCTAGAGCCCTGCGGCTCTCTTGTGCACTTTTCACGTGCCAAGCAGTCTTCTCAGCACTTGCACTCAGCAGTGGGCACAGGGGTGGCCCTACTGCATGGGGCTGACCTGGTGGGTGGGCAGGTGCTGCCATGTCTTGGCTCCTCCATCTGCCTGGAACACTCTGCCCACAGCCTCGGCTGGCGAGTGCCTGTCATCCCGAGTCTCAGTTCAGGGACCTTCCTGGAGGCCAGATCTGGCTCTTTTCCCTGCTCCTCTCTGTCCTCAGCACCTGCCTCTGTCACAACTCTGGTCCACGGTGACCCATTTATCCTTCTGTCCTTCCCCTGTCTGGGTTGCAGGGGCAGCAGCTGGCTCATTCTCTGTCTACTGCCAATGTGGTTCCTGAGAACAGCAGGTGCTCAGTGAAGTTGAATGCACCAAGTCTCTTTGCAGGACTGTGTGAACGTCCCTCCATGGGACAGGGACCACCTTGTACCCCAGCACCACATACATGCTGGGAATGTAGTAGGAGCTCAATTACCACTCGTGGAATGAATGATCCCCAGTGAGATATTTAGATAGAGGAGCTCTTAAAACTGTAAAGTGCTATGAGTCATAGGAGACATGTCAAGGTCACTCCTGAGGCTCCAGGAAGCAGGAGGAGCCCTGAGAACACGGCAGGTTTTGTTGAGGACAATGCAGCTCACAGGAATACACAGAGGAGAGGATTTCTGGAAGGAGCCCGCTGATTAGGGACAGGCTCTTGACCAGACCTGAGACAGGTGATGGAGAACAGCAGCAAGTTCACGCAGCTGACACCCATAGAGGTGGACGGAGTGGAGCCTTCATTGCTGATCCCTAGAGGCCAGCTGGTGGGCAAGTTGTTTCCAGCACTCAGGAGGGGTTTTCTACAAAGGTCTCCTGGCTGGAGGTTTTGGCATAGCCCCCTTGGGGGCCATCTGGCAACATATAAAAATGGACAATGCAAGTGCCCTTTGACCCCACAATTCCACCTTCGGGAGCCTCTTTGCAGGTGCCCTCATGCAGGTGTGCACATGTGTCAGGAGCCAGGATGCTCCTGCAGCAGGGCTGGAACCCAGAAAGAGTCCAGGGGTGTTTGACAGGTGTTGACACCAGCAGCGTTGTGGGTCCCGAAATCCAGTGTCCAGATGAGGGAGAGCAGGGGCAGAGCATGTGCAGCAGATGTGGGGTTGGACAGACAGATGGACTCACACTCACAGGTGCAGTCAGGGGTCCAGAAGGCTTCCTCTACAATGGGGTTGGGGGCAGTGATTTCTGATTCCCACCTTGTTACCTTTTGAGTACAAAGGTGAGGTTTTTTTTTACTATGTGCCTGCGTGACTTTGAAATAAATAAAAACTTAAAACTTTTTAATGCTAGTAACGTTTAGAAAATCCCATACCACCTGGGTGCTGAGAGGAGGGGGGCTTGGGCATGCAACAGGTTTCTTGAGCAAGACGCTGTCTGAAGGTGGATGGGCGTGGGCAGGGGGCAGGCTCTTGTCTGTTGTTGGGGCACAGGTGTGGAGATGACAGACATGGTCAGAACACTGCTGGCTTCCTGGAAAAGTTGCCAAGTTCCTCTGACCCCCGATTCTGTTCAGGATATGAGAAGCTGCCTATACCCTGTGAGGGAGGAATGGCTGGCCCCTGACACAGTGGGGCTCCTCTGGAGCCAACAGTTCTAGCCCAGGCTGGGTGCTGTGGACGTGGGGGCCAAGGACCTTGGGGGCAGAGTGAGTGCCCACCTTCACGTGTGTCCAGTGTCCAGGCAACAAAGGATTTCCATCCATGCATTGGTATTGAGGTAGTGACATGCCCCAACCACCCACAACCACACTTCAGTTACAGCAAGGCCAGAGACTGCAGTGCAGGGAGCCCTGGCTCCTTTCCAAGGCCACAGCACTGGCAGGGGTCAGGCAGGGAGGACAGAAGCCGAGTGTTATGGGCAGCAGAGAAGCCTGTCAGTTCAGCACAGACCCCACGGCCTGTTCCTGCACTGTACCAAAGACCTGAGCTCTCCAAGGCCACAGCACTGGCAGGGGTCAGGCAGGGAGGACAGAAGCCGAGTGGGCAGCAGAAAAGCCTGTCAGTTCAGCACAGACCCCACGGCCTGTTCCTGCACTGTACCAAAGACCTGAGCTTGAGCTGGTCAGTGGCCCCGCCTGCATGACCCAGGCATGCAGGAGCTGGGCTGGGAGGCTGAGCCTGGGGCAGGCTGGGCAGTGGCTGTGGTCCTTTGTAGTCACAGGCAGCTCAGCTCCCGGGCTTCTGTGACACCATCTGGGTCCTCAGACCTAGCCAAGGTAAGGGCTTCTCCTGGGGCTGGTCTGGGGACCTCAGCTTTCCCTACAGGTGCCATACTGGTGGCACTATCCTGCATTCAAGTCACTCTGGGGCCCTCTCTGTTTCCTGCCAACCCTCACCTTCTTCCCTTGCTAGGATCAGCATGGGGACCCCTCCTGGACTGCAGGGCTGGTGGGGCGGCACCCTGGGGTGGGCCCAGGCAGTGGCTATTGCATCCTGCTGGCCCCTTCCCTGGCCAGTGGGGGCTTGGCTGGCATGATGGCATCTCCTCAGGCCTCAGGGGCCCTCCTGTCCACATTCGTAAGTGGAACCTACTCACCCCACTCTCCTCTCCAAAATCTTCCTGTTGGCATCCCTGTAGAGACCTGACTGGTGATCCCTGCAGTGGCCTGAAGAACCACCCCTAAAAGTCATGTTCACCCTGAACCGATGAATATGACCTTACTCAGTAATAGGGTCTTTGCAGATATAACTAAGATGAGGTTATCATGGATTAGGGTGAGCCCTAAATCCAGTGATGGGTGTTTTTATAAGAAAAGACACAGAAGGGCCGGCCCGTGGCTCACTCGGGAGAGTGCGGTGCTGATAACACCAAGGCCATGGGTTCGGATCCTATATAGGGATGGCTGGTTCGCTCATTGGCTGAGCGTGGTGCTGACAACACCAAGCCAAGGGTTAAGATCCCCTTACTGGTCATCTTTAAAAAAAAAAAAGAAGAGACATATTAAGATGAGGTTATCCTGGATTAGGGTGAGCCCTAAATACAGTGATGGGTGTTTTTATAAGAAAAGACACAGAAGGGCCGGCCCGTGGCTCACTCGGGAG
>NW_007728267.1:191747-192858 GCF_000696425.1 Galeopterus variegatus | reverse complement strand
AAAAAAAAAAAAGAAGAGACATAGAGACAGAGGAAAAGGAATGAGACCACAGCGGCAGAAACAGGAAGTCAAGGACAGCCAGGCCTGTGGCCATCACCAGCAGCTGGGAGAAGCAATAAGGCACCCTCCCCTAGAGCCCAGGGAAGGAGAGAGGCCCTGCCACACTGGACCTCAGCCCAGTGATACTGATCTCAGACTTCTAGCCTCCAGAAGTAGGACAGATTAAGTTCCCATTGTTTTAAGCCACCCAGTTGGTGGTACTTTGTTACAGCAGCCCCAGGAGACTAACATAACCCCAGTGTACTGCGCCCCCAGTGCTTGGCCATCAAAGAAGTCACCTAAGGTCTGAGGGGCCAGCTCTTGCAAGGCAAGCATGGCCACCTGGTTATTTGTGGTGGAGATGGCAGGTAACACACGGAGGGCTGTGCACACATCAGTGACTCCCCACGCCCACCCCGTAAGAGGGAGTCACTATGCTGCACAACAGAGAAGGAAGGGAGGCCTGGAAGATCGAGGGGCCCAAGACTGGCTGGGATTTAACGACTGGCTGGGATTTAACACCTGGCCGGGAGAGACATCCAAGCTGGAGATCTTGTGGGGATGAGGGAATGAGAACTGGGCTCTCTTCATGAAGCTGGAGCCAAGAAGGCCTTTTTGGTCCTGGGCTACGGCACAAAGCACGGCTGAATTCTCTTTTCCTCCCGGTGATGAAATCAGGATCAAGAATCTTACGTGCATACTGGCCAGCTCCTTGCAGGCCAACAGTACACTCATGAAGCAGCCGCCCTCGGGGAGATCCGGCCAGGGCGCCAAAGACGGAGCTTCCAAAGCCCGGGAGCGCACACCCCGGGGCCCAGTGCAGGGGAACTGCTGCTCCGCAATGTTAAGGCTTTGGGGTGGGCTGCCGAGTGGACTGGGCTCGACACGACTCCCTTGCCCGGCAGTCCGACCAACGCTGCGCTTCTCCTAAGGACCCAGGGAAAACCTCAGGGCACGTAAAGTGCCCGTACGCGCATCCCGCGCAGAAGGTGCTACGAACCCGGAGGCATGGGCCGCGCAGCAGGTGCCTCTGCCCACACCCCGCCAGCCCGCCAGCTTCTCGCTCAGCCCA
>NW_007728267.1:190809-191089 GCF_000696425.1 Galeopterus variegatus | reverse complement strand
CCGGGCCTGGGGCAGGAGCCGGGGTCTAGGAGCTGGGGTCGCGTGGGCCGGGCCGAGGTCACCGGGGCCGGTGTCACGGGGACCGGGTTAGGTGGTGGAGCCGAGGTCGCGTTGGCCGGGGACCGGGTTGGGGCCGGGCCTGGTGCTGGGGCCGGGGTCACTGGAGCTGGGGTCACTGGGGCCGGGTGAGATGGTGGGGCCGGGATCGGGTGGACCGGGACCAGGGCCGGGGTCACCCGGGTCGGAGTCGCGGGGACCGTGGGAGGTGGTGGGGCCGAGG
>NW_007728267.1:187544-190375 GCF_000696425.1 Galeopterus variegatus | reverse complement strand
GGCCAGGACCGGGGGCTGGGCCGGTGTCACCGGGGCTGGGGTCGCGGAGGTTGGGGCCGGGCTGGGTGCTGGGGCCGGGGTCACCGGGGCAGAGGGATCCCGGTGGGTCACTCGGTGTCTCCTCTCCCCTGGCGGTGTCTGCCCGCGGTCCGGCCTGCGGCGACGCAGCGAACGAAAGGACAAGATAACAAAGGTGAGCGGCCCGCGCCGGCCGGAGGAGGGACGGGCCGGGCCATGTGGGCACAGCGGGTCCAGGAAGCCGCGTCAGGAGCCGGAAGCGCCTTCCTCCGCCAGCTTCGGGGAGATAGCACTTGCGGTCGCGTGGGTTTCCGAGAGACCTGCTGGGACGCAGGCAGGGGCTTCTCCGAGGAGAAGCGACGGTGCTTGGGTCGTTTCCGTGCTTCCCTCCCACCGCAAGACCGCTGATTTAGGTGGGGAAGGGGAGGATGGAGAGGAGAATGCGCTTCAGGGACTGGCCCCAGCCCAGAGGCATCCCGCGGGCCCTGGAAGTCTGTGACAGTCTGTGATAGCCTGGCCTGGGATAAAATCCTCAAAACTCGGGCCGGCCTGTGGCTCACTCGGGAGAGTGCGGTGCTGATAACACCAAGGCCCCGGGTTCGGATCCCATATAGGGATGGCCGGTTCGCTCACTGGCTGAGCGTGGTGCTGACAACACCAAGTCAAGGGTTAAGATCCCCTTACCGGTCATCTTTAAAAAAAAAAAAAAATCCTCAAAACTCAGTCTTGTGCGAATCCGTAAGTGACACTTGAGTGTCTACTTGGAAGAGTTTTAACCAGTGTCTGTGTTACTCGGGCCACCAGATACGGTTCATCGTGTTTAAGATTGGAGAAGGCCCAGTGCTGTCTTTACCTTTCCTTTTCTGGCGAGGCACTGTAGCAGTGGAAAATAAGTGGAGAGGAAGGTAGTTGTGAGCTGCGGCTGCAGCCCCTTCCCAGCATTCTGGTCCTCAGCTCTTGCACACGCAGGTGGGCTTTTGGAGGCTCCACCCTGTTTACCACAGGTAGATCTTCTTAGACCATGTCAGTGTCATCAAAACCTGGTTATGAGTTTTTGCATTTTTCCTTTGCACCTGTATTTTGTCAGCATTTTATCAAATTATGACTAAATCTTCCTTAAAACTATAACCTAAATTATTGGAAGTACCTCATCACCATTCTAACTAGTTGTGTAAACAACAGTTCTATATCGATTATGCCTATTTTTACATAAAAGTATAATTACTACTAGAAATCAATAGAAGTAGACTTTACTAACTTTAATTCCCATGCTTAAAAGTGATCTTTTAAAACTTATTGATACTATTTTGCAACTTCTTGTTCTAGTACAAAATGGTTCTTTGCATCAGAAGGATACAGTCCATGACAATGACTTTGAACCCTACCTTTCTGGACAGTCAAGTCAGGTGAGTTTGTTTTGTGAACATGTTTATTTTTAAATTAGTTTTGGTGTAACATACCTTTACTACCACATTTCTGATTTTCTTATCCTTAACAACAAAGAAGCAGATTGTAAAGTATCAGAAGTATAGTAGTAGAATGAATGCTAATGAGGACTTGCGTTGAAACTTGCTCCTGTGAAACCTGGGGCATGAGAGTGATGAAGACGGTTTTCTCTCTGGAGGAAGTAACATCCCATGGGGTGCAAAGAGAATCCTAGTTGGCCCCAATATTTGTGGGTCAATGATGTAGTACCTTTGTCAGAGTGGAGGTGTGCATGGTTCTCTGAAGTTCTCTGCTGCATTATTTTTAGCTCTGGGTGATTAGAATTGTGGTCTAGAAGAGCAGCTGAGCGCCAGACTGTGGAGCCAGAATCCTGCCCTGGGTTTGAATCTTAACCCTGTCACTGACTGACTGTGTGACATTTGTCAAGTGGCTTGCCTTCTCTTTGCCTCAATTTCCCTTTTTGTGAAGCAGAGAGAGTAGGAACTCTTCATAGAACTGTTGGGAGGATGCCTTTGGATGGTGCATATAAAGTGCTGAGACAGCACCCGGTACAGGCCCCAGTGAGTCAAGGCTGCCTTGTTTTCTTAGGAAGTTGAAAGTTTCTTAATCATGGTACAAGGGGCATTTTGGACAGGAACATTCTTTGTTTTGGGCACCATCCTTTGCATTGTAGGATGTTTAGTAGTAGCCTCCACTGAGTAAGTGCCATTAGCAACTCCCACCGCCCCCAGTTGTGACAACTAAAACTGTCTCAGCAAATGTCTCCTGGAGGACAAAGTTGCCCTAGTTAAAAACCACTGGCTCAAGTTTAACCCTAACATCCACCCATTTTAAAACATACTGTGCGTGTTTGCTTCAGCATAAAACCAGGCTTCGCCTCTTCCTTGTGGTGGAATAAAACTAGTCTGCCTGTTTTCTTGCTTATCTGCCTTTTTCTAAAGTGTCTTAGAACTTAGAACTTTTCTCCATCCTACTCCCTCTTACTGCACTTGGCAAGTCAGCAGCTTAGGAGCCCGAGGAGCTGTGAGTAGTGGGAGCCTTGGCCCGCTGAGCCTCTAGGTTGCCCTCTAGGCTCTGCCCCTCCTCTGGGCAGGACAAGGCCTTGCAGAACTGACCTGGCCTTGGTGATGGGCTTTTGGCCAGAGGGAAAGGCAAGCGGTTAAATGGACCTTTTTTTTGGAGTATCTTATTTTCTACTTTTCTTATATGGTTTTAATAATACCATGGCAGTTTTATGTACTGAATTTTAATCAAAAAAAAGTGGAGGGCTGGCCCGGTGGCGCACTTGGTAGAGTGCGGCGCTTTGGAGCGCGGTGGCGCTCCCGCCGAGGGTTCGGATCCCATATAGAGACCGGTCCGCTCACTGG
>NW_007728267.1:184725-186873 GCF_000696425.1 Galeopterus variegatus | reverse complement strand
AGTGGAGGGCTGGCCCGGTGGCGCACTTGGTAGAGTGCGGCGCTTGGGAGCGCGGTGGCGCTCCCGCCGAGGGTTCGGATCCCATATAGAGACCGGTCCGCTCACTGGTTGAGCGCGGTGCGGGCACGACACCGAGGGTTGCGATCCTGTTGCTGGTCACAAAAAAAGACAAAAAGGAAAAAAAAAAAAAAAAGTGGAGCGAGGTAGCTGTACCACTTGATATATATTATGCATAACTCGATATGTATATACTTGAAATATGTTTTTATAATGTAGGAACTTTTGCATCTGTTAGGATTTGTTTAAAAATGGAATAGATTATTTTCTGATGTCAGCAACTAGCCATAGCTCTGTTTCGCCCCTGGGGAAATCACGGGGAATGACCATTGGGTAGCTTGATGCGGCCAGTGAACAGCTTTTAAATGGCCCCTTCGTTCTGTATGTTAAGATGTGCACTTTTCAGCAAGGTGATTAATCGGCACATTATGAGTCAATCCATGCTTTTGATTGGTTGATAGCAGGTTTTCCAGAAATTGTCAATTGAAGTAGAAGGTAGGAAGTGTGCAACATGGGAGAGCTCTAATACCCTTACTTCCTGGTTCTTTTATTTATAGATGAAGAAACTGGGGATCAGAAAGGCCATGGTTTGCCTGGGTTAGGAAGCTAGCATGCAGTGGGGCTAGCATGCAGAGCTCCTGGTTGATGACAGGGTGTCTTTGTTTTGCTTGTACGCTTGCTTGCTCTCTTGCTTTCGCAAGCATTCAGCAGATGGCTGCCTTTTTGTCTCTGTTACTCATTTCATCATATGGGGCCACAATGTTGTTTTGCCTCCTTGCCTTGAATTCTCCTTATTTTACTGTTTTGGGCAAGAGTCATTTGGGAATTGTTATCTCTAGATTTGGGGACTTTTTTTTTTTTTTNGCCGGCCCCTAGGTTTGGACTTTTCTAACGAAGATTTCTGTTTAGAAAAGCTCTCACGTTCTCAGATTAGGATATACAGTGTTGTCTGTTTAGTGTGGCCGGTAGGAGCCAACTGAAAATCCTGTTGCTGTGTTTAGACACCTCACGGGACTCTGTGTGTGTGTGTGTGTGTGTAACAGCTTTGTTGAGGTATTATGGATATGTGGCAAACTGCACTTGTTTAGAGTGTGTGGTACTATAACTTTTGATTTACACGTAGGCACACCTATGGAGCCATGACCACAGTTGAGATAGAGGACAGTGTTCATCAGCACTGGGGTACTTTTTTTTTTTTTAAATCCACATGTGGTTTGTAGTAGCCAGTTGGAGGCTGCTGTGGCTCTTATGTTTTGTGAAACTGTAGTACTTAGAATGATGGGGGGTCCTTAGCAGTGTGTGTTAGGTTAGGTGAGTGTAGCTTGTAGGGGGCTTTGATGAGCTGTTGTGAGGCTGTGGCTGTTCCCTGAGAGGCCCTACTCTCCTTGCTGTGCCTCTAGCATTGGAGTGTTTGATCCTTGTTGCCCCTGAGGCACATCCCCCTGCAGCAGCTCTGTGTACCCCTTATGGTCTGGCACTCGAATACACATTAGTAAGCTTTTTGGGAGGGGAGCATAGGGGCCCAGGGTGAAGGGCTCCAAGTGGAGCTTGATTGTCCTGATTTTTTCGTTTGAGCTTTACCAGCTTTGGGGCTTCCTGGTTTCCTGGTTCTCCGTTGTTTTCTGGAAGGTAAGGAAAGACTGTGGAAACAAGCGAACTGCTCAGAGTTTAAACAACACTGCTTCTGAGTGATGTCTGAGTTGGAAATGGATGCCGCTGGCTGCCAAGCCTTCTGTGTGTTAACTGATGAACAGACTGCACGTGTGTGCTGTGACCTGTGACCACACTGACTAGAATTGACCAAGGGCGCCTGGGCACGGGAGACGGCACCTGCACTGCATTTGAAGTACTTAACTGTCAACAGGCTTATTTGCCCAGTCACATCTCACAGGCACAGAAAGTAATGAAACTAAACTTTTTTTGTTTTTCCTCTTTAATAATTCAGTTGTGTTCTAAATGTAACGTGATACATTAATTTTTAAAGAAAGGTTCATAAATTCTCCTGTTTTGAGTTCTAATGGTGATAATTTGTAATTGGTTTCAGTCTGTTCTGAACTATTTTAGAAAGTCACACTGTTAATCAAGTTCTGT
>NW_007728267.1:182719-183977 GCF_000696425.1 Galeopterus variegatus | reverse complement strand
GTAATTGGTTTCAGTCTGTTCTGAACTATTTTAGAAAGTCACACTGTTAATCAAGTTCTGTTATGTTAGGATCGAATTTGTTTTGAGCAGAGTCCCTTGACTTTGGGGGGTGTTTTGCGAATTTAGGATGTTCTAGAGCTTTGGCTTTGCATCATTTAGTGTCTCTAGGCGTACCATCACTTGAGTGTTACCTTGCATGGTTAAGTTGACACTTGTTCCTCTACACTTTCTCTGCCCGAAGCTGCTGGCCTTAAGGGGTGTTTCAGTTCGAACAGACAAGCTTGTGTTGAGAATTGTGCTCATCCTACCATCCAAGGTTTCCGTCAGGTTTGAGTGGTTTTCTCCCCAGCAGCACAAAGCCAAACGAAATCAGTGCCATGCCTTGTCACGATGCTCGCAGCATCTCTTCCACTCAAAGAGCCTGGGAGAAACTTGGTGAGCGGCTTACTGCTGTGCCCAGCAGCTCTGGTGGGTCCAGGACGGCTGAGGCATCGGCAGACTAGTGCTTGGTCCTCCAGGCATGTGTCTGGCATAGGTTTCTTGTGGTTTCATCTAGAAAATATGGGCTTCCTTAAAATACCCAGTGGTGGTGCCCACTCAGTGGGGATTTGCCACCACCCCTGCTTTCCAGAAGTATGGCTGGAGGGACACAGTGGAGTTTTTGTCATGCTTGTCATTGGTGAGCTGCTGAAGCACGTGCAGAAACTGTGTGTCGGAAACTGTGTTTCTGCCCAGCTAGTGGAGGGGCTAAAGTTGCAGCCTCAGAGGGACCAGCTTGAAAACAGATGTGAAAAGTGAACAGCCAAGTAAGCAGTTTGGGGTTTTGGTTATTTTTCCTCTAACATTTCCTCTGTGTCCCCTAAGGCTTCTCCTGAAGAGCCATGGGTCATTCAGGTGGGCCTACCCTCAGCCGAGGGTCAGCCGGTTCCTAGGAGCCATGTCCCTTTGTTGGGTCTCAGCACTGCCCGCTGTAATTTTCCCTTTTACTTAAATTATTTATTTACTAAGTAAACGCTTCTCAGCATGCTCCATAATGTTTTGTTTGTTTTGGGCTTCTGAAGGGGTCCTTCCTGATTCTCCGCCTCTCTCTCTTGGTTACTCTGAGGCCAAGTCACTTTATTGTTTGTGAAACTTAAAGTATTTGAATAATTTCAGAATTCTTTCCTTCTCAGAAAAATAGGTATAGGAATGAACATTACATCTGTAGGCTGGTGTGTTAGCTCAGGTATGGTGCTGCTGACAACAGGATCAAGGGTTC
>NW_007728267.1:157352-181519 GCF_000696425.1 Galeopterus variegatus | reverse complement strand
AAGTCTCGAATGTGAAAGTGTTCAGCAGTCTTCTGAGGAGGCTGGGTAATGGTTTTACCCATTTTGTTCTTAAAAGGATTTGTTCTTTGCTGCTCATTTTACCAGGACCAAAATATGCTGGCTCAGAGGTGTTTGTGTGTTAAGAGCAAGCTTTGAATTTGTTTTAATCAACTTTAGTTTATATAGCCACATCCCTGATAAATTAACTTTCATGTTAATGACTGGAATGTTTCCTGGAACCATGAAGCTAGGGAATGTGTAGGTCACTGCACATCTCGTCTTGGGCACCTGCTGGTGAGCGTGGGCTCTGAACTTGTGCTTGGCTGTGCCCTAGACAAAGGGGGCCGGAGGCTCTGAGGGCGACTCTGCATGTTCTGCAAGCAGTCTGGACAGACTGTGCATTTGCAGTTCACGTTTGAAGGAAGCTGCTGGAAGCTGAGACCGGAACCGTTAGCCCTGTGTACCGCAGCCTGTGACCACGGGCTGCTCCCCTTACCAGGGAGGGGTGTGGCGCAGCCTGT
This sequence comes from Galeopterus variegatus, assembly GCF_000696425.1. Lineage (NCBI taxonomy): Eukaryota > Metazoa > Chordata > Mammalia > Dermoptera > Cynocephalidae > Galeopterus > Galeopterus variegatus. The sequence goes on along the minus strand of NW_007728267.1, from coordinate 180,998 downwards.
GGCGTCCAACTGTTGCTCTGGTTGGTTTCATGGCCACATGGGTTAGAATGCCATGAAGCCATTAGGTTGTCTTTTTTTCCATCGGCCTTCTCACCTGTGAGAGAGGATGTATTGTTGTGACTGCTATGCTGCTGAGGAGAGTGTGCCCATTTGACCCAGGGAGGATGGCTCGTCCCACTTTGGAAGACTGTCTGCTGCATCCTGCTGTCCAGGACGCAGCTGCGGACGCTGCCTCTCAGAGCATGTCATCCAGCCAAACCCCCTGCTGCCTGCTCTCCCTCTGTCTGGCCCTGCTGGACAAGGCTGCTTTGAGAGCCAGGGTTGGGTAGAGGCATACTGAGGGAGAGGTCGCAGTAGAGGAGCCGGAAGCACTGAAATCTTCTCAGGGGAGGGTAAGCTCAAGTTATCCTCACGTTTGTGCAACAGTGATGGTGTCCCACTGGCCTTTTTTTACCCTTGAGAATCTTGAAGATTTTTATTACAGGGAAACAGTTGCTACTGCATTTTAAAAGATGATTCTGGAATGATCTGCTGACAGGTGGAACAGCCAACAAGAAAGAAACTAGAAAAGAAATCTGATTCCTGAAGGCCCAAGAATTCTAGGATGGGCAGGAAGGCAGGAGGTGGCAGCTGGGTTTTTAGGTCACCATGGTCTGCTGGCCAGGACTGATCTTGGGGGGGGGGGCACAAGGAACTGGCTGCACTCCCCAGAGAGGCCGCCCCTGATGACGTTCCATCGAGGCAGCGCTGCTTCTTGCCCTTCGCATGTTCTCTTGCTGGAGGTCGTCATCATCCTTCGGTGTGGTCTTTGGTGCCCTTACTAAAGGTAAATGTTCACTCCCCAGAGAGGCCGCCCCTGATGACGTTCCATCGAGGCAGCGCTGCTTCTTGCCCTTCACATGTTCTCTTGCTGGAGGTCGTCATCATCCTTCGGTGTGGTCTTTGGTGCCCTTACTAAAGGTAAATGTCGAGTGGGGTTTGTGGGTCTTCTTGCTTGAAGGCAGGTGGGAGGTGAGGTCTCTAGCCAGTGCTCTGTTTATATAGAACTTTCTGATTATTTGGGGGCTATTTAAAAATTGGAAAATGGACACTACAGACTGGAGAGCTCGGCATCTCCCTCCTGCTCTGTTGTTTTCCTTAAAAGCATTTCCACTCTCTGGACTGTCTCCCCTGGGCAGGAGCCTCTTACCTCACACTGGGCCACTTACCCCTCCAACACCTCAGTATCCCCTGCACACACATGTGTGTGCACACCTACACCTCCACGTCTCTCACATTCTGCGGGAAAGTCATCTTAAGTTACCTTAGGCAGCAGTGTGGGAGTGGGAGCCCAATTCTGGCCAGACCCTTGGGTGAGTCTTTTTCCAGGAAAATGTCTTCCTGGAACTGCTGGCCTTAAGTCTCAATCCACGCCTTGGGCAGCTCTTCAGATACCCCTAAGGTGAGGCACTGAAGCTTTCATGTTCTTTCCCAGGCCTTGGTGCCTCGTGGTCCAGCCACTTTGAATCCATCTCTGAGGTTCCAGCTGTCCCACAGAGGCATGTTCTCTCAGTAGGGAAGCCCAGGTGAGGTCGGTGCCCAAAGTGAAGGCTTCTCTGCTCCCAGACAGCAGAGTTCCCACCCTTGGGATGCTTACTCTTGGCTAAGGAGCTGGAGCCAGTCAGGGTCCCCTGTGCTGCCAGGCCTACCTGGAGAACCCAAGGCTACACCCACAAAATCATGCGGGTATGAGAAGGTGAGACCCCTGTGGACTCAGAGGTGGGAGTGGGCTGTCAGGAAGGGCTTGTGGCAGGGGCCCCTGAAGCGACCCTTGAAGGTGGCTAGTAGTCCTGTGGTCCAGGTATGGAAAAGAGTGTTCCAGGAGGGGTGTCACTCCCAGAGGTGGGACCCTGGGATGCATCAAATGATCTTTGAGCTGAGGTTGTTTGCTGGAGCACTCCGCCTCACAGCCCTGAACATCCTGGGTTGCCGTTAATAACATCTCATTGCCTTTATACAGCTGTTCTCGTTGTCTGCTTTGTTGTTGTATCTGTCCTAAATATTACTGCCAGCAGGACAGGGATTTATTCCTAACTCTGGATTCCTTTAAATGGATCACTTCTTGAAGATACAAGTGAGGGAGGGGTTGCTATCCAGCCAATTCTGTAGGGCATGGCTTAGTCACTTAGTGTGAATTTAGATCATTGCAAGTGATGCTTTGTATGTGAGCCGACAACCTGGATTGTATTCTTTGTTAATTTCTCTCCATGGTGGCTTCCTTCTCACATTGATGACCTTGGCTTTGCTTTTGGAAGAAATAGCCCCGTGCATTGTAAGTCTTGCTGCTGCTTGGCCTGTACTTAAGCAAGGGGTGGTTGGCATTTTCAGTGTCTTCTCATGTTGCAAAAGCAGTCTGACTTGTCACCTGTTTGTTTTTGCAGAGTAACAGTTACCCCTCAATGAGTGATCCCTACCTGTCCAGCTATTACCCGCCGTCCATTGGATTTCCTTACTCTCTCAATGAGGCACCATGGTCCACTGCAGGGGACCCTCCGATTCCATACCTCACCACCTATGGACAGCTCAGTAATGGGGACCATCATTTTATGCACGATGCTGTTTTTGGGCAGCCTGGTGGTCTGGGGAACAACATCTATCAGCACAGGTTTAATTTTTTCCCTGAAAACCCTGCGTTCTCAGCATGGGGGACAAGTGGATCTCAAGGGCAGCAGACTCAGAATTCAGCGTATGGAAGTAGCTACACTTACCCACCGAGCTCCCTGGGTGGCACCGTGGTTGATGGGCAGACAGGTTTTCACAGCGACACACTCAACAAGGCCCCTGGGATGAACAGCCTGGAGCAGGGCATGGTTGGCCTGAAGATTGGGGATGTTACCACCTCTGCAGTCAAGACGGTGGGCTCTGTTGTCAACAGTGTGGCACTTACTGGTGTCCTCTCTGGCAGTGGTGGGACAAATGTAAATATGCCAGTTTCAAAACCGACCTCATGGGCGGCCATTGCCAGCAAGCCTGCAAAACCACAGCCTAAGATGAAAGCAAAGACTGGGCCTGTGATGGGAGGTGCACTGCCCCCTCCACCAATAAAGCATAACATGGACATTGGCACGTGGGATAACAAAGGACCGGTGCCAAAGGCCCCAGCCCCCCAGCAGACACTGTCCCCTCAGGCTGTCCCCCAGCCCCAGCAGGTGGCTCAGCCTCTTCCAGCTCAGCCTCACCCTTTGGCCCAACCACAATATCAGAGCCCTCAGCAGCCACCCCAAACCCGCTGGGTCGCGCCTCGCAACAGAAACGCAGCATTTGGGCAGACTGGAGGGGCTGGCAGTGATAGTAACTCTCCTGGAAATACCCAGCCTAGTTCTGCCCCAAGTGTAGAATCCCACCCCGTCCTTGAGAAACTGAAGGCTGCTCACAGCTATAATCCTAAAGAGTTTGACTGGAACCTGAAGAGTGGACGTGTGTTCATAATAAAGAGCTACTCTGAGGACGACATCCATCGCTCCATTAAGTACTCCATTTGGTGTAGCACGGAGCATGGCAACAAGCGCTTGGATAGCGCCTTCCGCTCCACGAGCAGCAGGGGGCCTGTCTACCTGCTCTTCAGTGTCAATGGGAGTGGGCACTTCTGTGGGGTGGCGGAGATGAAGTCCCCTGTGGACCATGGCACCAGTGCCGGGGTCTGGTCTCAGGACAAATGGAAGGGGAAGTTTGACGTGCAGTGGATTTTCGTCAAGGATGTGCCCAACAGCCAGCTCCGGCACATCAGACTGGAGAACAACGACAATAAGCCAGTCACGAACTCCCGCGACACACAAGAGGTGCCCTTGGAGAAAGCAAAACAAGCACTGAGGATCATTGCTTCCTACAAACACACCACTTCCATCTTTGATGACTTTTCTCACTACGAGAGGCGCCAGGAGGAGGAGGAGGTGGTGCGCAAGGTGAGTCAGGGTGTCTTGGACACCTGCCGCACAGGCGGCTGTGAGGGACGCACAGGGAGCGAGTGGTGCCGCAGGGCCATGCGGGTCCTTGGCTCAAGCAGGGTCACGAGGTGCGGGCAGCATCTCCTGGGTGCTCTCTGTGAAGGTCACTGGGAGTAACCCATGGTGACATTGATGTGGATGTCACCTAATAACTTTTGATTACTTTTTAGTTTTTTTTTTTTTTTCCTTTTTGTCTTTTTTACTGACTGGCAACGGGATTGCAACCCTCGGTGTTGCGCCCGCGCGGTCTCCACATGGGATCCGAACCCTCGGCGGGAGCGCCGCCACGCTCCCAAGCAGCGCACTCTCCAGTGCGTCACCGGGCCGGCCCTACTTTTTAGTTTTTAAGTAACGTAATAATTGAGACTGCAATGTGCACATTCTGTTGGGATCCGAACCCTCGGCGGGAGCGCCGCTGCGCTCCCAAGCGGCACACTCTCCAGTGCGTCACCGGGCCGGCCCTACTTTTTAGTTTTTAAGTAACGTAATAATTGAGACTGCAATGTGCACATTCTGTTATGAAGAATTTGAGGGTAATTTCCTCTTTTGTGTTCTTTTTTTCTTTCTGAATCATGATCTTTTCTAGAACAGTGCTTCCTAGTCTCTGTCCAGTCAGGAACACTTGTGTTCATGTGCACTGGGGTAGGCAAGTGAGACTGCTTGGGCTACCGGCACTGACCTGGGGGCTTTGGGATCCCACCTGTCTGGGGGGCTCTTGGTTCTCAGGGCACTTGCCCCTCAGCAGTTGTGAGGCTCTGGTCTCTGATCTAGAGGTCGTTCCTTATTTTTCTTTTGAAAACCCAGTATCTTGCAGTTTTTGGAAACTTGCTGTATCCAGGTAGGAAATAAAATGGTGGGTAAGGGGTAGGTTTGGAATTTAGACATTTTATAATAATATGTATATTTAGATATAGCAAAAAACCTTTGGTTGAGTCTCTGCAAGATGGTCCTGGTTTCCTGTTATACCTGCAGTGAGACTCCTAGAGCTGTCACAACACACTGCAGCGAGGGTGTCTGCTCTTCAGAAGAACGGGGCTCAGGTGCCCATACATGGCACCAGAAATGGGAAAGTAAGAACACTAACGTGTTTCATAAAGCTTCCTTTATTTGAGAGAGTTCATCCTGAGATTCTCACCTGCTTTCTTGGTCACCTCTCACAAACCTTTCTTTCATGAAATGTCAGTCGATAATAGATGGGTTTTCAATCTTTTTTCAGTCTTCTGTATTAAGAAAGAAATTACTCACCTGTGAACATCAAATGTTTTGAGCAGAAAAGCATGTAAATGGGGTATATAGTAGTGCTTTGAGCAATCTTTAAAGTTATGCATATTGCAAACAACTCAGGGTTTGCAAAACTTCTGTGTTCGTCTGTCTTTCACTCTTTTATGAGAAAAGAAGGGGATGTTATTTATTTCTAGTTACTGGAATTCTACTGTTTTAGTTCCTGTGGGTGTAAAATGAAATGCTGAGTTGCCAAATATACAGGGATGGAACAGGGATGCTGCTGATGAAATTCGCTCCTTGGCTGGCTTTGAACTGGTAGCTGGCTGTGCGTGTGTGGTTTTTCTTCTTGAGTCTGTAAGACTTGGGTTTTCATAATGTACACTGTCCTGAAAGTTCATTATGAGATAGGAATAAAGTTCTACCCTTGACCTGGTTGGCATTTTTAAATTCTAGTGTCCTAAAACTTGCGTTATAACAAGTGGATTCTTAAGGCAGCTGTAATTTTGTGTCAGGTCTCAAGTTAAGCTTCATGGTGAGCAGCCTGCAGGGCCCATGGGCATCTGCCTGCAGTTGGTGTACACGGTGTTTCCTCGTACTCCTGGGGATTCTCTGAAGGCTGGGCTGTTTGGTGAAGTGTCACAGGAAGGAGCGAGGTCACCTCCCACAAACTGTGGGGGCCGAGCTGGAGAGCTTTTGGTCCATGTGGATTGGTATGACATTAATTTGTATTATTGAAGAAAGTGATACACGAGAACCAAGATATGTTAATGTTCTGGTAGAATTTCAAATATCTTTAAAGATCATTGGGTTGTGTAGAGAAATGGAGGTGGTTCTCGGGGCAGTCACCAGACTGTACATGTGCCCCAGTGCTGTAACTGCTCACCTGGGCACTCGGTCTCTGTTCCTTATGGGCTGGGTTATTATTTCATTCAGGAGTTGGAATCTTAGATGTTTTGGAGTTGAGACTCTGGATTTCTAATGTTTTCTCCCACTGGATTTCCATTGAGTAGTTGGGTGTAGTCTTAAGAATGAGGTGGACCGAAAAGAGAGATGGGAGGCGACTCCTTCTTCCCAGGTGTGATAAACTGTGAGCTTGTTGGTGACACCCCCTGGGTGGTTTTCAGGAGGTTCTCTCAGGACATCTAAGAACATGCCCACCTTTTGTTTATCATTTAGAATTAGACCCCATTGCTTTCAAATGGTCAGAATTTTTTAAGTATCTAGTGTTTAGAAAGTTAAATATAAAATACAAAAGTTAACACTTTGCAGTGTTGCTGTCCAGCTGTAAGTGTGGAAACATACTGATTTGTCAGGAAAGCAGCAGTGTCAGACCTAGTCCTAGATGGAAATGCTTTTTTTTTTTTTTTGAAATCTGTGAACAGTCACTCCTTAGGGAGCTTAAAACAGTGGAAGTTGTGAGTGTTACACACAGTATGTGTCATACTGAGGAAGTCCTCCTCCCGACTGCGCTCTGGCCCTGGCTGCAGGTGTCCCTGATCTGACCCAGCCTAGGGCTCTCTGTATGTAAACACGGCTGAGGACTGTTTGACAACTGGGTGAAGAGGAGAGAATGTTCAGAACAAGCATTTGCTGGAATGTTGTCGAGCATTCCTATGAAGAATGAGTTGTGCTTCCTTTGTCTGCCTTTTTCTTTTTGAGAAATTTTATGAGTAATAGTGTTTGTTCAAAGAGCACGTGGTGAACTTTATAGCTATTTGTAAGGGTTTAAGGGAGACAGGGCGCTGCTAAGTTTCTCTCCTCTGAATGGCTTGTTAAAGGCCTTTGAACTCAAAAGAGATTGGCATCTGAAGAAAATGCAAAATATAGTGTTCTAAATGTTTCCAGTTTTACATTTCAGGGTGGGGAAGAAATGTTAATTCTTAGAGTAGTGGCTGTCTGCTCAGCTCATTAGTCCACACACACTGGAGGCTTCTCAGGACAGGGGCACACAGTCCTTGTGAGGAGCAGCTGAGGTGGAGAAGCCCCGCCCTGGACTATGAGACCACACCAGTGAGGTGTGGGGGACATGTGTTTCATTAACATGGAGACATACTCCATCCGTGGCAAAAGAGGAGGGTTCAGGATGTTACTTAAGTTACACTTGAAGTGTTTGAGTGTTCTGCCAGCAGTTGCTTTACTAGCTTGTGTCTGGTAGAAAAGGGGGCCAGATGAGGACAGATGTGGCAGATTGCATCTTTAACCGAGTGGTGTAGCGGGTGCCCCTTGGATCCGATGTTTCCATATCTAGAGCTGAATTTAGTTGGTGCATCGTAAGGAAAAACTGAGAAGGCTTCTGGACCCTACTGATTAGAAGCCAGGCAGGCAAATGTGAGAAAAGATTTGGATCTAAGCCCCAACTTGTAGCGGGTGCCCCTTGGATCCGATGTTTCCATATCTAGAGCTGAATTTAGTTGGTGCATCATAAGGAAAAACTGAGAAGGCTTCTGGACCCTACTGATTAGAAGCCAGGCAGGCAAATGTGAGAAAAGATTTGTATCTAAGCCCCAACTTGTATGTATACGAGACACACTCTATACGGAAGTAGGAAATAAACCTGCCAGAGGAGTCTTGCTTTGAATAGGTCAGTGCTGCAGGAGGCTATGGCTTTCTGTTTGGTGTCAGAGGGGACATGGGACATGGGGTAGTGGAAAGGGCCTGAAATGGATGGACCCAAGCTCATCCTCCTGCCCTTCATTAGCGAAGTGCTTTGGTGCTCATTCTTCAGCCAGTTGGATGGACCTCGGTGTCGTCTAAGCCACTGGGAGGTGTAAATGAGATAAAATACAAAAGAGCAGGTCCCATATACCCGGCATGCTTGAGTGCCCCGAACATGCTAGTTCCTTCCTCTGGGTGCAGATACTTTCATATTTCTAATATGTTTTTCTGTGTAGAATGACAGTGACATGTGAGAGAAAGCTGGTGATGGGGAAGTAAGATCTCCCAACAAACAGATGACCCACGTGACTATAGTGGTTGATGCTTTTCTGCTGTAGACAAGGATCTTGGGAGGGCATGGTGGTCATCACAGGGTCAGAGCCGTGGGTGCTGGTGTGGCTCGGTTGGCGAGCAGGGCACTGTGTCCACAGCCCAGCCTCGGGCCTCACTGTTGGGCAGCACGGTCGCTCGGTATATTAAGCTCTCTTCCTTTTTCTTTTTCAGGAACGGCAGAATCGAAACAAACAATGAGGAAAAATCAGTTTCTTATATGTTCTAACATTTGACTTTGAAAAACAGTTTAAAAAATGTATGCTTGGTGCTGTCCCCCGGCGTCGGCCCCAGTGTGTTGTCCGTGCAGGGCTGTCCCCTGGCATCAGCCCCAGCGTGTCGTCTATGCAGGGCTTGGGTTGTTGCATCTTTACCTTTTTTGTAGTTTATTTTTGCCCAAATGGATCCACGTTCATTTGTATTTTTTCTATGTATTATGTAATATTGTAGAACTCACTAATAAAGGAATATTCTTTGTCAGCTTATCAATCAGACTGATATAATGTGAAATATATGTATCCTTAAAAACAAACAGAACTAAAAACATACATCCCAAAGGCGGTTTTTTTTAAAAAATTTGGCAGATATTATGTTTTTGTTCTTATACTCGGTCATTTAGTATCTCTGTATGAGACTTTGTATTCTTGCCTCTTTATTGCTTTATAGCAAACACAAGAAACCATGAGTTGTTTTGTCATTTAGAGTGTCCTGTTAAATCTCTTCAAAATACTGAAGTCAAAGGGTTAGCGATTATCTGTTCATCTGGTTTGCCGTTTTTATTAACTGTGTTATCTGTCTAAAGTGCTAATCTGCCCATTTGATTTTTCTACTAGACAGATAAATTTTAAATTTCAAATTTGGTGAAAATGATTTTGTTTTCTTGGAAGATTATCCTTTCAGGATCGGTTGCCTGCACTGAGCGGCTGCTGTGTCCCTCACTTCCCTGCTGTCTAATCCATCTGGATGGTGATGGGGTTCCACATGTGGAGTATTTGGAAGATGTTTTACGTCTGATTCAGTGTTCTGGGATTCTTAGTTGTTTGCAGATCATTTTTAATTTCCCCCTTTTTCTTCACTTGAGAATCCTAGTGCCATCCTAAGTTTTTATACCAATAATGCTGAGCTTTAAGTGTAGGATCTGGTAGTACAGACAGTGTGGTGGGTGACGCTTCCGATTGTAAATTTCACTGTGTGTGTCTAATCTTTTTCTTCCTGTTGAATGGGTAAAAACAAAAAACGAACAAAAAAAACCTTTTAGAAAATGAATTTGCTGTCATGTTTTGTGGAATGAGGGACTGTTGAAGAACTTGCCACCACCTGGAGTTTGAGTTAAAGCATGAAAATGGTGCTCATGCCTGATGCTCTAGCACACCGAACCTGCACGTGCCATTGTAGAGGATCTTCCTGTCTTAGAGAGCAGATACCTTCTGAAAACTATTTACTCCAAAAGACCCTCTGAATCAAAGTTTAAGCTGTATTATTTAGACTTGTATTTAGAACGTGTCACTTTCTCTGAACTGTTACTGCCTGTATGGAGTCATGGACAACATCGGATAACTTTCCTCTAGGAGAATACAAGCCTTAATAAACAACACCTGTTTAGCATGTCTGGGGTCATTTTGTTCTCCCCTACTTTGTGGGTCTAGGAGAATACAAGCCTTAATAAACAACACCTGTTTAGCATGTCTGGGGTCATTTTGTTCTTCTCCCCTACTTTGTGGGCTAATGTTTTTTGTCTGTGTATTTTAGTTGCAGAGCCAGTTAAAGGAGTCACTACCAAAACACCACAGTGTTTCTCAAGGTCTGAGTTTCTCATTTGCTTGTGTCTGGTGGAGGGAGCTGATGGTTTCTCAAGACACTCACTGCACTCATCTCTCATTGTGTTCTGCTAAAAGGATAGAGGAACTTTGTAAAAGATCCATGCATAACTCAGGATTTGTAGTCCCCCCAACATTTCACAAGAATTTGCAGACATTCAGCAAAGTTGGAAGAACTCCATGAGCACCCGTATCCTGCCTCCTGGACCCCAGCACCCTCATCTCTGGTGCTTGCTGTCCCACCACGTGTCCATCCCTCTGTCCATACTTTAACTTCTTTTATTTCTTATGCATTTCAAGTTGCAGACCAGTATACTCCCTCTGAATAATTCAACATGCATGTCAGTGAGTTTAGTATTTGTTTATGGTTTTTCTTTTTGAGGGAAACTTACAATGAAATTCGCAAACCTTAAGTGTACATCTGTAGAGTTTTGACAAGTATGAGATACAGACAAAATAAACATAATATTAGCATCGTCCCAGAAAATTCTCTCATTCCCTTCCACAGGCAGTCACCAGAACGCACAAAAGAACAACACGGGGAAGCTAGTCTCAACTCCTTCAGGCCAGTAAAGGTGAGGTTTCTTCTCCCCACCTGCAGTTCTAAATTGCTTCTGTGATTTTATTTTACGAAGTGCATTTTGAACCTGGAGGGGTGCATTTCCTCGTTTGCTTGCCATTTTCTTCTACGAACGCTATTGTTGGGTTCCTTTAAGGATTAAGTAATGTCTGGATTTTAGAGTGATTGGCTCAGAGATGCCCCCAAAGGTAGTGCGTGTTACAGCAGGCTCAGCACTAGGGGTGGGAGAAGTGGGCAGTGCTGTCTGGCCACTGTGGAGCAGGAGCTGGTGGTAGGGGCTCTGGTGTCTCTAGAATGAACGATGCAGCTTCTAAATGTCCCCTACCCTGAATGCTTCCTCCAAACCCAGGGAGAGATTAGTGGCTCCTCCTACCTTGCACTCCTGGTGTTTAGCCATGTCTGGTCTCCAACCAAGCATGTCAGAGGAGGGGACCCCTGAATTAGAGGGAACTTCAAGTGACTGTAAGCATGTATCATATTTTGCTTTATAAAGGGCTGTAACTTGTTAGTATTTCCCACCCCTTCACCCCCAAAAGCCAACCAAAATAAACCCGTAAAGCACATCATATTAGGATTCTAAAGTTTTATGATGAATTCTAAGCTACTGGGAAAACCTTTAGACAGATGTGCCATTTGAGGTCCCTCTGGCTTTAAAAGTTTCCTTGAAGGGTTTGAGTTGTGGCTGAGCTGCAAGCTGAAGCATCCCCGTGTCTGTCCCATGGGTCACTGACTGGGTTTGCAGGTTGCTTTTCTGCACTGGGTGTTGGCCATTGGGCTAGCTTCCAGCACAGCCCCTGTGCCTTTGGAAGTTCATAAGGGCTTGCGGGGGTGTTTGTGGTTGGCACCCTCCCTCTCTTAGTGTTCAGGCCACCCTGAGTTGAGGAAGGACTGACCACTCAACTGCCAGCGTCTGGGTGGAGCTCAGTCCACTTGTGTGGCATCAGTGCATTCTGAACAGAGATGCATCTCAGTCACTTGGGATCCACGCATCAGCTCTAAGCAGAAACCACAGCCCTTCATATGGGCTTCCAAGGGTTTTGAAGAGGGTCAGGGCCTGCTGATGCCCTATGATGTCCTGTGCAGTGGTGAGGCATGGTGATTGTTGACCCAAACACGAGAGTGCTGCTTCACGTGGGAGATGGTGGATGTGGGTGCTTGGACACAACAGCACTTGCACTGGGTGCAAGTCTTGGTGAACATCTCCAGGGTAGAGGACAGCCCCCCTGTCACCATGGACAGTTCTGGGCTGCTGTGGGCTGGGTAGCCCAGGAAGTGATTTCTGATGTGACTACGGAGGTGGGAGGTGTGCAGAAGTGGTGAGGGCAACCCCTCGGGAGGCTTCATCCCCTATTTGTAGGCCAGAAGCATGTTGCCTCAACCCTGCTTAACTGCCAGGCTTGGAAGAGTGGGGACTTTCTGTGGTTTGGGGAGGGGCCTGCTGAGACCGAGGTCTTGAGCTCAGAGTTGCAAGATCCCCAGAGTTGGCCATGCTGAGGGTCCAGGGTGCAGAGCTGGGCAGCGATGTGCTTCTGGGTGAGAATTGCATGCAGCCAGTGTCCAGCTCATACAGAGGGACACCCAGAGCCAGAATTGTGGCTCCCCCGCCCCACTCTCAGGTTCTGTTTGTTCTTTCCTTGGCAGGAGAAAACCCAAGGCTGCCCCTCTCCGTTTTGGTGCAGTTTGCTCCATGGGCTTGGGCTTGGGTTGGGTTAACAGTGGCCACAGCCATCTCTGTCAGCTGTGGTAAGTTGGCAGGTGTGGCCATTTTTCAGTGAGGGTAAAGGTGTTCAGGAGGGTGGCTTGGTGAGGCCCCAGAGCATCCAGGTCCCTGGATGGGGTTGTAGGGGTGGGGGAGGGCCTCCCTTCTCATCCCTCCCTTACTGTTTTGGGAGGCCTGCTGCACCCTGGGGACTGGTGAAGTACCTGGAGGTTCTGGGACAAGCAGAAGCCTGGGCCTTGGACAGAGGGAGAGAGGTCTGTCTACACCAGCCGTGGGGCGTCCTGGCTCTGGAAAGGAACTTGGTGCAGTGAGTGGGAACCTAGTCCTGGTATCATAGAAGATGCTCCCGCAGATGTGCTCAGAGGAGGTAGGACAGGGTGGGGGCTGGTGCTGGTGAGAAGGGGGAATTCCTGTTCTTCAAACTTTGAATTTGGAAATAATGTCAAATTTACAGAAAAGTTGTGAGAATAAGAACAGTACAGGGAGTGCCTTTACCCAGATGTGCTTATTGTTGGCATTTTGCCATTTCATTGATCATTTGCTCTATGTGTGTTGTATGTATGTGTGTGCATGCATATTGTATATGATTGTGTTGCGTGTATGTATGTGCATGTGTGTATATGTGCATGTAGGTGTGTTTATGTATTGTGTATGTGCTTGTGCGCATGCCTTCTGCATGTATGTATGTGTGTATATGTGTGTGTAGTTGTGTTCATTCACGTGTGCTGTATGTGCTTGTGTAGGTGTGTGTATATATGTGTATGTGTATACTTGTGAGTGTGTAGGCCTGTGTGCATGTGTGCTTGTGTGTATATGTGTATGTAGGTTGTATGTGTGCATCCATGTATGCCTGTCTTGTGTGTGCACCTGTGTCGAGTGTGTGTGCACCCGTGTATGTGCGCATGTGTGTGCGTGTGTATGCCTGTGTAGTGTGAGTGTGTGTGCCCATGTTTGATGCCATTTGAGGTCCACCATGGACATTTAGCCTAGATACTAACATGGGCACAGTATTTCCTGGAAATCCAGGTGTATATTGCATTAGGCACTTCAGCCAGTTTGACTGCTGTCACACATATCTCACATGCCATCTGATTCCAGTTTTGTCAGTTAACAAGACAATGTCCACAGCGTTTGTGGGAGGCAGCAGGGAGGCTTTCTTGGCCCAGCCCCTTGCCCTGTGGAGGAGGTAGGGGATGGGGTGGGTGGGGGTGGCCCTGAGCACTGCTCTGCAGACCTGGTTTTAAGAGTGGGGAACACATTTTGTGTGGGAGCGGAGAAGATAATGCAAACTCCCTGTGCCCTTCTGCTGTTCCCCTCCCCTCACTCTGCTCTGATGTGGCCCCCTCCTCCTCCCTCCACAGGTTTGGCCATCAGTCTGGTGGAGAATTTGGGATCTGAGAGGGAAGAGGGCTGGCCGGGTTGATCCACCCACCCAGTCTGCTGTCTTTGTCCTCCTCTGGGTCCTGCCCCCGTCCCTCCTCCTGTCTTTACCTCCATTTGTCCTAGTGTGACAAAGAGCCCAGATACCGCAAGTTGCAAGATGAGGTGGTGGAGGGCGGGCACCTGGGGTCACTGGGGTTGTGGCAAGGTCCGAGGAGGGGCCATGCCAGTGGGGACCCCTTGTCATTGCTGAGGGGAGCAGTCCCTGACTGGAGGGAGTGTTCAGAGAGAACAGGCCATTCGCGGGAGATGGCAGATCCAACAGTGTCTGGCTTTGCCTGTTTCCTTAGTTGGCTGGGCAGCAGGTATATTTGCATGTGCTGGGAGTGGAGTAAGCTGGGGGGGGGTGGTCGGGGGCATTGGGTGGGATGGCTTTGCTCTGTCCTGGGCATAGGGTGAGCAGTGGAGAGGACAGTGCTCTGTCCACCTGCTGGGCCATGGGGGTGCCTGTATGGAGATCCATTGCTGGGGAAGTGGGGGCGGGGTCTGGCCATGGAGTGGTGGGGGGTGGAAGCAGGGGTTGGGGGTGCATTGGAAATTGCACCCTGGAGCAGGAACACCTGGCAACTGGTCCTGCTGTCCAGCATCGGAGGTCCTGGAGGAGGAGCAAAGGGGGCTTTTCTGGTCTGGCTGGCATTGCTGTCCCAGGCGTGGGAAGCCTAGGGTAGTAGAGTCAATGGAAGGGGAAGTGGGTTTAGTTTCTGCAGGTGCAAAGAAGGGAGTGCTTGCAAGCAGAGATAGGGTCCCAGGGCTGACCAGGCTGGGTGCTGGCAGCAGCGGCATGCCCTGTTCTGCTTCCCTGGGAGGCTGAGGAAGTGGGAGTCCTGGGCACCAGCGTTCCTTCCTACTGGGGGATGTGAACTGAGGGTGGTCTGCTTGTTCTCCTTGAGACTGACATCGAGCTGGGAGAGACCCTTCTGGTGAGGTCCTGAGTGATAGCTGTGGTCAGCTTCCTGCGTGGAAGAGCCCTCCCCACCATGGTGTTGGCGCTGCCATGCTGGGAGGCTGTTCCTCCACACCCTGTACCTGCTGCAGGCAGTAGTTCTGATATGGCCTTGGTAGGAAGGGATCTCTGTGCTTCATGCCTGAGCCTGAGACAGTCCCAACGGAGGCTGATTTCCAGCCCAAACGTACCAGCTGACAATGAGTGACAGGTTTCTGTGGCTCGACCCCTTTCTTGTTGGTTTAATGGCATCCTTTGCCCTTCACCCCTCTCCCTAGGCTGATGTCTGGATTTCTTTCCTCCCCAAAGAAAGGACCCAGAGTGCAGGACCCTGTGCTGCTCTCGATGCAGGTAGCTCCATGCCCAGCAGGGAGGCACTTGAGTCCTGTCACTGGCATGTGTGTTCAAGCAGGTCCTTCACAGTCTTCCCATTGTCTCCCCAAGTCCTAAAGTCACTTGGAACCTGGAACTCAGTTAACCTTCCAGGATTCTGGTCACTAGCTGCCTTCAAGAGAGATAGAGCTAGGTGAAAGTTACTGCCACCAAGGGCCATTGGACCAGCTGGGGGAACCTCCCCCCAGCCCCCTGGAATCACCAAATGGGATCCAAGGCCAAGTGGGGCCTGCTGCTGTAGGAACTCAGGAAGAGGCTCATGGGGACAGGTACTTGGCCAAGTGGCCAGGAAGCCTTCCCCAAGGAGGCAGGGATGCATGAAGGACCAGGGCTGAGAGGGCTGCTGAAGCTCTGGGATAGGAGGTCAAAAGTCTGTGGTCTCCTAGCAAGCACAGTTTCTTGTTGCCTGACAGGTGGGGGAGGTGGGTGGCTGGAAGGATCTCAGGCCACAGTTCCAATGGGTTTGCACATTTTTTATTGTTCTTTCCCATCCCTGCTACTTCAAAGAACTGAAACCAGGACCAGCCAGAGGGAGTTTAAGTGGCCTCAGTCTGTGGGATTGATGACAGTTATATGGTGTTCCTGATGCTGTTGGTGAGGAAGATAATGGTGGTGATGACAATAGTGATGATGACTGTGGTGACGATGGTGATGATAGTGGTGGTGATGGTGGTGATGATGATGGTGGTGATGATGATGGTGATGGTGATTGATAAGAGTTTGAATGTGTTGTCCCCACTGAAACTCATGTGGAAATCTGATCCCTAATGTGGCAGTGCTGGAAATTGTTTGAGTCATGGGAGATCACTCATGAATGGATGAATGGGGGGTGGGGGTCCTGAGTGAGATCTCACTCTATTAGTTTCCACAAGATCTGTTTGTATAAAAGACCCTGGCACCTCCTCTCTCTCTTGCTTCCTCTCGCCATGTGATCTACTTGTATATACTGGCTGCCTGCCGCTTTCTGCCATGAATAGAAGCAGCCTGAGGCCCTTGCCAGATGCAGCTGTCCCAGAATCATAAGCCAAATAAACCTCTGTTCTTTATAAATTACCCATTCTCAGATATTTCTGTTATAGCAACACAAAAACAGATTAATACGGTGATGATGGCGATGATGGTGATGATAATGGTGGTGATTATAGTGGTGGTGGTGATGATAGTGATGGTGATGATGATTGTAGTGGATTGAATTATGTCCCCCCAAAACTTCCTGAAGCTTGAATTGTGTCCCCCAAGTTTTATGTATTAGAAACTTGGCCCCCACTGTGACTGTTAAGAGGGTGGGAAATCCTATTATGGCAATTGAAAGGTGGAGCCTTGAAGAGGTGATTGGATTGTAGGACTGTGCAGTAGTGAATGGATTAAAAATGGTGGTCGGGGCGTGGTTCTGAGGGCTTTAAAAGAAGAGAGAGGAGAGTCTGTCTCTTTTTCTTGCTCCCTCTGCTCCACCATTTTCGCAGTGTGATACCCTGCCGTCACTGAAGTCACCAGCAAAAAAAGCCTTCACCAGATGTGTTCCCTGGACTTTGGATTTCCTAGTCTCTGAAACTGTAAGCAATAAATTTCATTTTTTTATGAATTACCCAGTTTCAGGTATTTTTGTTATAAGCAACAGTAATGGGCTAATACAGAAAATTGGTACCGGAGAAGTGGGGTGTTGCTTATAACAAATACTTGAAAGTGTGGAAGTGGCTTTGGAATTGGGTGTTGAGGAGAGGCTGGAAGAATTTGAAGGAACAGGCTAGGAAAAGCTTAGATGCTGGTGAAAGCTTAGAAGACAAGAAAACCAGGGAAAGTTTGGAATGTCTCAGAGACTGGTTAAGTGGTGGTGACCAGAATGCTGACAGAAATATGGACAGTAAAGGCCATTCTGAGAAGGTCTTAAATATAAATGAGAAAAAGCTTACTGGAAACTTGGGCAAAATCACCCTTGCTATGAACTTATGAGGAACTTGGCTATGTTCTGTTCATGCCCAAAAGCTTTATGGAATGTGGAACTTCAAGGTGTTGACCCAGGGTATTTGGGAGAAATAATTTCCAAGCAGCAAAGTATTCAGGAAGCTGCATGGCTACTTGCAACAGCCTGTTCTGAGTTATGGCAGAAAAGGCATGAAGCAAAGCCAGAACCTGTAAGTCAAAAGCAAGCAGAAGGCAAAAAATTGGAGAATTCTCAGCCTGGCCACATAAAGAGTGAGGTCAGTTCAACAGATGAGACCAGTGGTGCAGCCCAGTGACTTTTTGCTAAAGAGCTTATTAGTACAGAAGGAAGGGATTATCAAGAGAAGGGAAAAAAGACCTTGAAGGCATTTTAGAGATCTTCCAGGCTTCCCTTCCATCACAGGCCCAGGGTGCCCTCCATAGGCTCGCTGCCCGGGACCAACCAGGGATGCTGGTCCCAGCAACCGGAACCCTGGATACTTTGGCTGCTCCAGCTGCGATTAAATTGGCCACAGGTGTGGCCGGACCTGCAGCTTTGGAAGATACAAGCTGGAAATCTTGGCAGCATCCATGTGGTGTTAGGTCTGCAGGCTTGCAGAATGCCACAGCTATGGAGGATTGGGAGCCTCCACCCTGATTTCAAAAGGATGTATGAAGAAACCTGGGCACCCAAAAAGCTCAATCACAGGGGTGGAGTCACCACAGGCAGCCTTTGCTAGAGTGATGCTGAGCAGAAATGTGGGGTTGGAGTTGGAGTGGAAAAACCACACCAGGACCATGCCTAGAGGAGCTGTGAGAGTGGGACCACCATGGAGACCCCAGAATTGTAGAGCTACCAGTGAGCAACACCAGCCTGCAAGAGCTGAAGCATGGCCTGAGACCAGGAAAGCCATAGAAGTGGAGCTGCTTGAGAAGTTGGGGACTCAACTTCTGCACCAGCATGCAGAGGACATCGAACATGGAGTCAAGGTATGTGATTCTCCAGTTTTAAGATTCAGTGCCTGCCCTGCCGGGTTTTGGACTTGTTTGGGATCTGTTACACCTTTCTTTTGGCCTGTTTCTCCCTTTTTGAATGGGAATATGTACCTTTTTCCTGACCCACCCCTTGTATCTTGGAAGTAGATAACTACTTTTGATTTCACAGATGGGACTTTGAACTTTGGACTTTTGAGTAGAGACAAGTTAAGACTTTGGCGATGAAATGAATGTATTTGTATTTGAAAAGGATGTGAGTCTGGGGGGCCGGGGGTGCAATGCAGTGGATTGAATGGCCCCCCAAACTCACTGAAGCTTAATTTCCACTGTAACTGTTGACGGTGGGAAATCCTATTATGGTAATTGAAAGGTGGGGCCTTGAAGGGGTGATTAGATTGTGAGGACCATGCCCAAGTAAATGGATTAATCCATTGATGGTTTAATGGTGGTCATGGGTGTGGTTCTGAGGGCTTTAAAAGTGAGGAGTTAGCTCTCTCTCTGCTTTGCCATACACCATGTGACACTCTGCACCGCTGTAGAGTCACCTCACCAGATGTGTTCCCTGGAATGTGGACTTTGCAGCCTCTGAAACTGTAAGTAATAACCTTCATTTTCTTATAAATTACCTAGTTACAGATATTTTGTTATAAGCAACAGAAACGGACTAATAACACCCTCCAACCACAGATGAAGAAACTGAGGCACAGTGGGGTGAAGGAATTGGGTGAATCCTGTCTCTGGAAGTCTGAGACCACATCTTCGTGTCCTTATTCCCTGTGTCTGAGGGGGCCTGCCTTCCTGCCTGCTGCCGTCAGGAGGCTCCTTCTCTGTTCCAGACTCAGTTCCTGCTGAGTTCCAGGAGGAGTGCAGGAGCCCATTGGGGTCCCATCCTTTGCGGTCTCACCCAGACCTCTGCAGCACTTTGGGGGGCGGGGGGGTTTGTTGAATGAAGGAATAAAGAGCATCCAGGTATGCAAGGGTCTCACCCTGTGTGTTCCTTCTCCCTGGCCTGAGGTGTGTCAGGGCAGGGGGGTGGTCTCCTCCACTGTTATTGCTCATGTGGATGGCCTTTGGGGCTGGCCTCTGCTCTGTGTGCAATGCTTGAGGTCCCTCTGGGGACTTATTCTGCCTTGGGGTCCCTCCCCATCCCTGTGCACGTGCAGAAGCTTGCAGCAGCTCCCAGGCGCCCTCAGGTGGTGATCACAGGCACCTGCAGTAGGGCCTGCCTGCATATGCTCAGGTAGCCACAGGTGTCTGTTGGGGAGTTCTGTGTGGGCCCTGAACAGATGGTTCTGTGCTGCCTGGTTGTTCTTTGAGACTTTATACCTGAGGTTGGTCTGTGTGCTTTGTGGACAGCACCATCCTGTCACTGCAGAGACAGTGCCCACTGTGGAATGTTGACTGTGCACCTGTCAACAGCCTGGGGCTGGGACGTGTCCTGAGTCTGGCCTTATTGGTCCTTCATTCGTAGAGGGCTCAAGACTCTGCTCACAGGGCTGGACTTTCCTGGGTTGGCGCAGGGTCTTGGTCCTGGCTGGGGCTGTCAGTAGGAGTATTCAGAGTGGTCACACCTCAGAACAGCCCAGACGCCTCCCAAGCGTCCACAGCTCTGAAAACCAGGTACAGTTCTGAAACCAGACTGAGACGCCAAGTCCACTGGATACTGGGGCAGCCTCTGGCCTGTGTCCCTAGCCAGTGGTGACTTTGGGGTGGTGAGTATGGGAAGGAGGGATGCTGCAGGGGGCCCAAAGGCATCTCCAGGGCAGCCTGAGAGGACCTGTGGACAGAGCTGAGCACCCAAGATGGGCCCAGCCCCCCCTCAGGGTCTTGTTATTTGCTGGGGGGCTGTGCATTCCCATCTTGCTCATGCTGCAGGGGGCCCAAAGGCATCTCCAGGGCAGCCTGAGAGGACCTGTGGACAGAGCTGAGCACCCAAGACGGGCCCAGCCCCCCCTCAGGGTCTTGTTATTTGCTGGGGGGCTGTGCATTCCCATCTTGCTCATTCTCTCCACCCATGGCTTAGCCGCCCTTGATGCTGGCCCTCACCCCATCACAGCATCCACAGAAATGGCTCGTGTGTGGGTCTCTTCTGAGTCATCTCTGGCTCCCTGTTCCCCAGCACAGGGGGCTGTTTCCACCCCCATCTTCCTGCTGTGAGCTTCTGGGTGGTGAGGGCTGCCTTTCAGGATTGGGCCCGGCTGGCTGGGGTGGGGGTGCACAGCTGAGCAGGGCAGGTGTATAGCCATCTCTGTGGCTGTTTGTATGTCTTGGCTGGTGCTGAGTCCCCAGCAGGAGCCAGGACAGCCTGTGCACCTCGGCTCCACAGGGACTGGGGCAGCTGTGAGGACACAGGTGGCAGGGGAGGGCCTGGCTGTGTGAGTGGGTCCTCATCACACTCCCTCTGAAACATGGCTCCAGCCCAGGCAGCTCTGCCCTGGCCTCAATTTCCCCAGGACAGCCTCTTCTCGCCCTGCCCAACTTGTTACTTTGGCCCAGCCTCTCGTCTGCCCTGTTGCCCACCAGAAACATGGGTGTGAAGGACGAAACACGGGATGTGCTGCTGAGCAGGGCGGCGGCCAGACAGAGGAAATGGTGGTGGCGAATGTCCAGGAACCTCTGTCAGGCCAGGCCAGAATCTGGGTGGGAGGATGGTGTGCAGTCCCTGGTCACGGTCCAGGGAGGGTTCTGCTTTCTGGGTTTCCTTGGTCCCTTTCTTTGTGGCAGCCATGGGGGCTGCAGGGGATGAGGCTCCAGGGTATGTGTGCATGCACACGAGAAGACCCTACACCTTCTTGGTCCCCTGGGAGGGGGTCACCAAGCAGAGGCAGACCCTTCCTCCACTCCTTGCTCCCCACCGTCAGGGCGAGGGCCTTCTCCATCTTTTTCTCATCCCTCTGACAAGCTGGAGGGAGTGACACTTCACCATTTTCATTTTTTTTAATTCCCTCCCAAACTCATTATTCCCTGCACCGCACCCCACCCAGCTTGCTGAGAGCTCTTGATACTCACAGCCCTAGAACAGCAGCCCAGTCTGGGCACCAGTGGTGAAGGCTGGGCTGCCAAGGGTTGGAGCTCTCTGGGGTCACCCACAGCCAACGTCCAAGGTAAGGGCTCAGCCAGGAGGCAGCCAGGGGCAGAGAGGCGAGAGAGCCCCACTCCTAATATCTACACCAGCCAGATACCTGCCTGAGGGCCTGGACTTGAGGGGAAGCGGGGTGGGGCCTTCTGGGCACACACAGGAGCCTGGCCTGGAAGAGGAGGTCAGGGTGGATCATGGAGGGAGGGGCCGCCCTGGCCCCAGCTGACTGTGGCCTGGTCCCTGCAGCTCCTCCTGCTGCCCGCATCTCAGTGAGCCAGGGCAGGGGGGGAGGGGCAGTCCCACAGCAGAGACGGGAGGGAACTTTGGAAGAGGCTGTGGGACAAGTGGCATCAGTCTTAGCTGCTCTGTTGCATTTTATTCGGAGCAGAAAAGTCCTCCCCACAGGCTGGATCCTTGGGCCAGCAGGGATGGGAACTTTGGAAGAGGCTGTGGGACAAGTGGCATCAGTCTTAGCTGCTTTGTTGCATTTTATTCGGAGCAGAAAAGTCCTCCCCACAGGCTGGATCCTTGGGCCAGCAGGGGATATATCCTCTCTTTGGTCTCCATGCTGGGAAGGCACCTGGAGCTGAGTCACGGGCTGGTCCTGCTTGTTACCCCAGCCTGGTCAATGGCCCAGCTTCCCACCCAACACAGTGTCCCATGTGACAAGCCCTGGCTGGGTGCTTGGGGGAGTTACTCCTGGGCACATGGCTCAGCTTTCCCTGAGCGGAGTTGGGGGATCTCTGTGTGACTGTGTATGTGTGGCTGTGTGTGACTGTGAGTGTGTGTGTGTGTGCAGCCCTGTGTGTGAGAAGAAAAGGGAAGCTGAGCTTGATACACTGGGCGGTTCATGTCGGGTGCAGAGCACAGTAGTGTTGGGCTCCTGGTCCTGGTGGCCTCAGGAAGCTCGCGGCCCAGCCCTCACAGGTCTGAGCTTGGTCCTGCAGCACGCGGGGCCCTCCCTGCATTGCGACAGACGCTGGTGCTGCGGCCCAGCCACAGCAAAGCCTGCTCTGTGGAGCAGCACACTTGGGCCCCGCAGGTCCTTGAGCAAGGAGGTTCCCAGCCCAGGGCCTTGCCACCTCCTTATGTCCCCCTGAACTGGAGCCCAGGAACCACAGGCCTGCCCAGGGACTGGGGTCTGGCACACTTCCACTCCTGCCTCCATTATGGGATGGCTCTGGGAGGAAGAAGCTCCTGACCTTAGCAGAGTCCAGGAAGCTCTTCCTGGGAGACCACACCAGAGACTGACCAGGCCCAAGGGCACTTTGCCTGTGGGCCCTGTTGTCCCTTGGCCCCGACTGTCTCCTCCTTCCTCCTCCCCGGTCCCCCCCAGCTAACAGCCTGGAAGGTCCGTTCTGGTCAGGGAGTGGGGAGCAGGGGCTACCTTCCCTCAGAAGGAAGATCCAGGCTGCAAGGTTAAAGGACATTCTGAGCAGCCCCAAGATACAGCTCAGGCTGGACAAGGGTAACACTCCTGTGCTAGGCAGAGGCACGCCAGACCTGGGGCTTCTGCCCCCACCAGTTCCTTTATTACCATCCTGGAGTCACCCTGGGGCCCCTAGAGATGATGTTGGGGGGTGCTGTCCCTGCCCCCCCTTACAGGAGAGGAAGGAAGATGGGATGCCAAGCCCCAAGTCAGTGCTGTGGTCAGTACAGGGCTTTCTGGGGCCACCAGGGCCACTTCCCCTTCCTCCAGGGGCAGGAGACTGGAGGGCTCTGTCCTCGGCTCTGCAGTTAGTCTGATTTGGGGTGGGGGTGGGAGGATGGAGGCACTGGCGGCCTCTGCTTTGTGCTTGCAGCATGCAGGGTGGAGAGTTGGGGGTGTGGGCTGAGGAGAGCAGGCAGGGCGGTTTCCCTGCAGCATCCTGACCTGCTGGACTCGAACCTGTGCTGGTGGTGGTGGAGGTGCCACCGCCTGAAACCCAGGTGCTTCCTTTCGTCCTGGGTTTCTGCTCCCTGCCTGGGGCTTAGGGCTTGGAACCTGGCAGGGGGATTCAACCTCCGCCAGGTTAAGAAGAAAGACGGGCTCGCCCGAGGGGACGGGCACGGCGGTGAGAGGCAGCCGGGTGTGCCAGCGCAGAAGAGGCGCGTGCCAGGACGCCAGCAGGTGGCGCTGGCTTCCGAGGACAGGAAAAAAATCCCTGCAGCAGACCCGAGTGGGTGTCACTGCGGCTGCAGATGGTGGCGGGGGAGGGATTTGTCATTTTCTCCCTGAGCTGCAGAGCCTCACGTGCCTCGTGTCCCGCATAGCCCAGAGTGAGGTTCGGGGGCGGGATGCGGTCCGGCGCATCCAGCCTACCTTGCTTGGACCCCGGACGCGCTGCAGACTCCCCTCCCCCTATTTGCAGCCTAGTCCTCGGGGTGCGTGGGCTGTGCAGGAGCTCAGCGAGCACCGCCCCCACCCCACGGTCTGAGGAAGGACAGACTTTGCCGACCTCAGACCCTAGCCCACTCCCCCTCGTTGCCTTGGCAACTGTCCAGAGTGCCCACGGTAAAGACGGGTGGCACCTGGGACACACTGGTCCCCGCGCGCGACGACGCTCCTGTCCCGCGGCGGCCAACC
>NW_007728267.1:150982-156386 GCF_000696425.1 Galeopterus variegatus | reverse complement strand
TCCGCGAGCTCCCTGACCGCGCACACGCCCCGCACGCGCCTCGGCTCGCACGGACGCAGTCCGCGAGCTCCCTGACCGCGCACACGCCCCGCGGACATTCCTCTGTCTGTCCCTCTCTCTCTGTGTCACACTCGGGCCCCTCACACGGCCTCCTACAGCCACACGAACGTCCTCACTGCTGCCCGCCGGCCGCAGCCCCTCTGGCCGCCCATCGACACCCACCAGCTGCACCCGCCGGAGTCCGCCTTGCCACGCGCTGGCCTCGCCGCAGAGAGCCCGGCCGCACCTGCAGACACACCTCCGCCCTTGGATCCCACACCTGTCACTCTCTCGTGGCCCCTCCAGCCCCCCTGGCTCCTCCCGCTGGCGGCCCTGCTGGACTCTACACGGAGGAGGGAGAGAGAGGTCGTCTTCCCCCATCTCCGCCCCATCGAAGATTGCTTTCCTTTCTGTTTCCTCACTGGTGTGGGGAGCTCGTGCCTGCAGGGACCAGGGTAGAACAGGCCACACTCCACAGCCGACTGCAGTCACTGTCTGCTCCGTGGGGTCCTTCTGGGGCAAACCTTTATCTGGCCCTCTAGGGCCAGGGATCAGCAGCTGCCCCAGGCCCGCCGCCCTAGGCCTCCTCCGCGGGCCTTTGTTCCCACTGCAGACGGCAAGGAGCAGCAGGCCCCTGCATGGCCAGCAGGCCTCTGTCCCCTCTCCTGCCTCCCGGGGCCACCCAACCCCTGCGCCATCTGCCCTGGGCTCAGAGCTTGGCTGATCCTTCTGCCCTGGGCTCAGGTCCTGCTTCCTTCTCGACCCTCTCCAGCCCTGCCGGAGCCCGTGGACTGCCAGCTGGGAAGGGGGGTGGGACTCTGGAGGTTCTGCCCACCCCCCCTACAAGTATTTAAGCCATCAGGATGCCCTCGCCCTTTGGTGCTGCTTTAGCCTGACCCTTCCCAGCTGCAATTCCTTGCCCTTTGCAGGTGTCAGGGACAGTCTCTCATCGACACGCAAGCCCCCTACTCCTCCACGGCCAGTGTGAGTGGAACCTGCTCCCATTCCCAGTCCAAAGCTCGGGAAGCCACCCCAAACCTGCGGGTGCCTGCAGCCACAGTGGGGGAAGCCTGGCAGTGGCAGCTCTGTTAGAGACCCCTGCCCCCCCTCCTCCGCCTCAGTGGGCTGCTGACCCTCTCACCTCAATGCAGCTGGGGCAGGTGCCCTGGGCTGTCCTGGCTCTGCAGCCTCAGGGTCTGCTGTCCATGGTGTTGAAATTGAACCCTGAACCCGCGTCTCAGCCCCAGACTTTTCATCCCTGTCCTCTTTCCATCAAGGGTGGGGGCCCAGGCAAAGAAACGGTGGCAGACTCCCAGGCCCCTCCCTTCCCGCCCCCCAACTCTTAGCTTACTGGACGGGTCCAGGACGCCCCCCGGCTTCCTGGAGCTTGTCGGCATTCTAAGGGGGGGAGAACTCTTAGCACCATCCCCGTTGGCACCTCAGGCTTATGGACCCCAAATCTTTCTTTAAATCCCCTTTCTGTACAAGGCCAGCTCCACTGGGAGCTCCTTTTCCTTACCCCAACCCTCCATTCTGCCTCCCCTTACCGCTGGTCGGAGGTCTTTCCGGCAGGCCAGGGTGGGGTGGGCAGGGATGCTGGGGCCCTGTCCCTTGAGTCAGACCAGCTTTTTGCCGCAGCGCGTTTTCTCTTGCTATTTTCATTTCTCGGTGTCCTGAGCACTGAATGGGGTCCCCAGCTTGTCCCTTCCGTTCCCAGAGTCCAGCAGCCCCCAGCCCTAGTGGGCTGGGGGAAGGGCCATTCTGGGCGCGGGGGTGGAGCCGACCAGTTGGTGCAGCGCGGGAAGGGAGCCCGCCTCCAGCCTCGCCCCAGCCACCCTCTGCGCCCACCAGTGGGGACCTTCTTGGTGGTCCCGGAGCCTCCAGAGGTTTCATAAAAGTCAACTTACTGCTGCTGGGCCTCGGCTCAGGTTTGTGCTCCGGTGCGCTCCATGGGGCCCAGCCTCGCCTGTCCCCACGCCTTCTTCCCGCCGCTGCCCACGCCGCCTCCTTTCCTGAACCAGTCGAGAATGTGCTTGTGGATTTATTTATTTGCCAGCTCCCAGGGACAGTGGGGGCGAGGAGGGGAAGGGGCTTGAGGTTGGAGGCAGTGGTGCGGCTGGCCGGCTCAGGCTGCGGGTTCCAGGCGGCCGCCTCGCACGCACAAAGGCCCGGCGCCACGGGCCGGCAACTTCAAGACGGGTCAGGTGGCTCTGGCAGGGTGGGGAGGAGGAAGGGAGGGACGCGGGCCGAGACCTCCTCCCCTTCCCTTCCCTCCCCTCCGCCATCCTGAAAGCCTGCGAATAGCGTGGGATTAAACTGGGCCGGCAACTTCAAGACGGGTCAGGTGGCTCTGGCAGGGTGGGGAGGAGGAAGGGAGGGACGCGGGCCGAGACCCCCTCCCCTTCCCTTCCCTCCCCTCCGCCATCCTGAAAGCCTGCGAATAGCGTGGGATTAAACAAATCAACAGAAACCCGTGGAGAACCCCCTCCCTTTTCGCTCCTTCTCCTCATCATGCCATCCCCGCCCCCTCCTCTGCAGGAGGCCTGTCATTCCTCCAGAAAGGGGAGGGGCTGTGGCCCACATCTGGGAACAGCTGGCTCGGCCTCTTGACCCTTGACCCCGGCCTCTTCCGAGGTGGGAAGGAATGGGGGCCCAGGGTCTTGAGCTGCAACAGCCCCCGACCCAGACCCTGCAGCACGGTGGGGGGCAAGGTTGGAGGCCAGTTGCAGGGGCCCACAGTGCAGATGTGGCATGTGGGGGACATGTTGAGGGGACAGAGGGCTTGCAGCCTACAGAGGAGAGGACAGCTTTGCTGGGAGCCGGTACAGGGGCTTTAGGCCCCCAGGCTCCAGGTCCCCTTGGAGCCCTCCAGACGGTCCACAGCTTCCCAGTCCCAGCTTGAGTGGTGGAGGGAGCTTGGAGGCCTCACTGGGGCCTCACCCAGGGATGGCGGCACAGACTTTGTTCATGTTCTGCAGCAAGGCCCAGGTCCCCTCCCACCAGTGACCCCAGTAACCCCTGTGGGCTGGGTCCATGGGAGCCTCCCTGTTCCTCGCATGTTGAGACCAAAGCTCCCAGAGGCAGGGCAGGTGCCTGATGCTGTGAGGGGAGGGGCCCCAGCAGGCTCATCCCATCCAGGCTGGGGCCCCTTGGCAGGTCCCACCATCTGGGGCCTCCTCCCCCCAGATGCTCCAGGTACACTTTACTTGGCTGCTCTATCTGTATGATGGGGGTAGGAGTGCAAACATGGCAACTCCCCCCACTCACAAACTCAGAGGCTGGAGTCTCTGCCTGGAGATGCCCCTTCCCCACCTGTCCCTCAGGCCTGGGTCCGCTATGGCCTCAGCACCCAGTGGGGAGGGCGGAGAGCCTCCTCTGGTGGTCTTGCTCCTCCTCACCCTTTGTAAGGGCGGGACCTCCACCACACCAGAGCTCTAAGGGCACCAATGCAGCGACCACAAAGGCTGTGATTGTGAGCAGCCTGGCGTACAATGGGGCAGGGGCTGCACAGGGGCCTGGGGCCCTCCTCATGGAAATGAGGCCATGGCCCCTGTCCCTTCACTCCCTCCTCCTTAAGCCCTAGCCAGAAGGGACAGACAGACCCCAGGCCAACAGTCCCAGAGGCAAAGCTCATCTTGGTCCCTGGTCTCAAGTTGTTCAGTGCCGGAGGGCGGCCAGAGCTGCTGGGCTGCAGATAGGGAGCAGTCATCAGGAGAGGCCAGGTAAGCACCACGCCCAGGTCTGGCAGGACAGGGAGTGCTGGAGGCTCAGGCGGCTGTCTCTTGGGGAGTGGAGTGACGGGTGCCCGCTGGATGCCTGGCCCATGGCGGGAACAGGCCTTTTGTTCCCAAGGGACCAATTTTTCAGCCAGAGGAACATCCAGGCCAGTCCTCCCTGAGATCCCAGGCAACTTCCTGGCCACCGTTTGTTGCTGGGGAAGCAGAACCCGCCCCCCATCACAGCCTCCCAGCTCCTGCCCCAGTACCAGCCCCCCTTACCGCCTCCCCCCGCTGGATCTAGGCTTTGGGACAGCAGCCTGCCCTGGCCTCCAGGCCCAGCTGGGGTCCCAGAGGGTGTGTTGTGGGGAGGACACTGAGGCTGGCCCCTGCTGGCCCCACCTAGGGATCTTGGGGTCAGCAGATTGCCACGGGAAGCCAGGAATGAGCGGTTTGCCCCCAGGACTGCCCTCCAGAAAGCACCGAGGGATCTTGGGAGCAGGAACCTGGAGAAAGCTCTGTCTGGTCTCCCTGAGATTCCTCCAGGGTCTGCAGAGCCCAACCTGCCAGCAGTCAGACCCCTCCCATGGCCTGCGGGGCTGTGGGCGTGGAGCCTCATTTGGAGGCACATTCCTTTTTTGAACCTGGGCCTCAGGGAAGCCCAGACCCGGCCCTTGCAGAGCTGGGGGCAGGGTCTCCCCGGGGCCCTGTGGTCTCCCTCTGTGGGACCCCTGCCACCAGCTGGCTGTCTGTCTCTGAAGCCAGGTGGAGCAAAGGCAGAATGGGGCCAGCCTGGGCCCTTTGTCCCTGAGTTTGCACGGGATGGGGTCTCTGCGCTGTCCCTGTTGCCTCCTCAGCTTACAGACTGACCTCTAAGTGGGGAGCAGGGCTGTGTGACCCCCCCACAGCCCTGCCCAATCCTCAGACCCTTAGGCAGCATCCCCCCAGTGCCTTCCTCCTCCATCACAGAGGCAGGACGGGGCTCCCTGCCCCCTTCCCCCTCGGCTCTTAGAGGCCCCAAACCTCAGGACCCCACAGGAGTGAGCCCCCCGACAGTGGCACTTGAGGAGACTGAGCTGTCCCAGACCTGGATTCACAGAAGATTGAAAATCCCAGGAGATGATTGGCCTTGGGGTGGGGTGCAGCAGGACTGGCTTGTTGGGGCTGCCTGGGAGCCAGATCCTGGCCTGGCAGCCCAGGGTCAGGGGGAGGGGCTGGATAGCCCCTGGCTTGTCCTCCTCTCCAGGATGGATCTGCCGGCCCTACCTCAGAGTCCAGAACCCTCCACTCTCTGGTGCCTGCTCAAGTTTAGCCAGCTGCATTCTCCCCGCCCCTCACCCACTGCCTCATCTCTGTGTCACCCCATCTCTGTGTCTCCCCCGTCTCTATGTCTCCCCAGTCTCTGTGTCTCCCATCTCTATGTCTCCCCAGTCTCTGTGTCTCCTGGTCTCCGTGTCTCCCCGTCTCTGTCTCCCTCATCTCTGTATCTCCCTTTTCTCTGACTCCCCCGTCTCTGTGTCTCTCCAGTTTCTGTGTCTCCTTCATGTCTCTGTTTCTCCATCTCTGTGTCTCCCTTTTCTGTGACTCCCCCGTCTCTGCATCTCTCCAGGCTCTGTGTCTCTCCATCTCTGTGTCTCCCTTGTCTCTGT
>NW_007728267.1:146531-150462 GCF_000696425.1 Galeopterus variegatus | reverse complement strand
GTCTCCGTGTCTCCCCGTCTCTGTCTCCCTCATCTCTGTATCTCCCTTTTCTCTGACTCCCCCGTCTCTGTGTCTCTCCAGTTTCTGTGTCTCCTTCATGTCTCTGTTTCTCCATCTCTGTGTCTCCCTTTTCTGTGACTCCCCCGTCTCTGCATCTCTCCAGTCTCTGTGTCTCTCCATCTCTGTGTCTCCCTTGTCTCTGTATCTCTGTTTCTCCTACAGATCTCTGCACCGTCTTTCTCTCCTACGCTCCCACTTTCCTCCCTCCCGCCTGTCTCTGTCTCTGGCCCCCGTCCCTCCATCTGCCTCTCAGGAGTGATTCCAGCAGGAAAGGGAGGTCCTTGGGGGGGCTTCTTAGACTGCTGTCTGCTCCTAGGGACAGGAGCACTTTCCTGTCTTGCTTTTTGGGGTACTCCCTCCACCCTGTAAATCAAGTGCCACACGGGGGTCCCGTGCTGGGGAGAGACTGGAACCTCCAGCCCAGGCCGCTGCCCAGCTGAACCCCCACCCCCTTGTCTAGCTGGGACCCAGCCTCAGAGGGCAGGGGATGGGGGACAAGCCCTGGCATGGGAGGGGTCCCAGGCAGAATGGATTCCTCCTGTCTGAGCAGTGCAGACCCCACAGGAAGGTGTCTTGAGTGGTGCAGAGGTGGGGGCCATGTGCTGTGGCCACTCCCTGCAGGGAGGGGCAGACTCGGCCTGGCTAGCAGCTCCTTGAGAAGGCAGTGTGCTGTGGGCAGGGACTGCCCAGACTGGGGCACTGGGCTGGACCCAGGCTGGCATGCCTTGGGGGGTGCACAGAGGAAGGGTCCATTCATTTTGGGTCGTCTTCATCACGTCTTGACACTCGCAAATGTCCTTGGTTTGACAATGGGGGTGGGCATGGGGCTCTGAGCTCTCAGCAGGCCACGGATGTGGGCAAAGGCAAGTCAGCTGTTTGGTGGTAATTGTCTTTATTTCAGAGTATTGTTTATTTAGGGCAAGCAGCAGTGATTTTCCACTAATAGTGGAAAGAGAAATATCTCTTTAAAACACTGTTACTTAAATGAAAAGAGTGGATGAAGGAGAGATCTGCGGTTGGGGAGCAGCAGGTGGGGTCTCTCTGGCCCAGTGGCATAGGGACACTGAAGCTCGGGGCTAGGGCAGTGCAGGGGCTTTCACGCCCCCCCGAGTGTCTCATGGTTTCTGCACAGAAGGCTTGTATTGAGCATTGGATTTCATGTTCTAATTTGTGACTTTTCAAAATCTGCTACTTTCCACCCAGAGCTTGCTTGGTGGGAGGTCTGCCAGGGGGTGGTCTTAGTGTATCAGCAGTGGGGGTGGGGTGGATGTGGGCTGACCCTGGCCTCCCTGGGGCGCTGACACTGTTACTGGAGCTTCTCAGACTGGACAGGGGAAGGTGCACTGACCAGGAGCCCACCTGGGGCCTACCAAGGGGGAGGTGCAGCTGAACGTACCTGCTGGCAGGGGCAGAGGCAAAGGGTGGACGTGTCCACTTGGGTGTGTGTACTGTGGTCACTATCACCCTTGGGCGTCCCTGGGACCACTTCGGGTAGCTGTTTTTCGCCATCTTTCCAAGCCTTCTTTCTTCCAAACTTTTCCTTTGGGAAGTGTCTCAGACACGAATTCTCGCTAAGGTGTGGACGGCTGCTGAGACTTGCTGTGTGTGCCCTTGCGGTGTGCAGCCACCCCTCCTCTCCACTCTGCTCTGGTGGCTGCTGATGCACTGCATCTGTGGGCTTCACTCCTCTGGCTTCCAGCCGGTGTTGGCTGTGGGAGGCACCGGCAGATCTGAGGGAGGAGAGGCAGAGGACGGAGCGCTGCCCCCCTCCCTGGCAGGGCTGTTTCCCGTGTCCCTCCAGTACGGGGGGGCCACAGTGTCCATCGCTGCAGCCGTGGGATGCGGTTCTGCCCCTGGGCTTTGCTGCACCTGCCCACGCCTTTAAAAAGTGCCTCTTATTCAACTCTTCTACTTTACCCACCTGTCTCTCGCACTTTGGCCCTCCTTGGAGGGACTGTATCAATGTCAGGTGTTCCTGTCCCCCTCCCCCACCAGCTCAGGAGATTCTGGGGGCCAGGAGAGGCCTCCCTGGCTCCCCTCCAGTGACTGGTCCTTATTCAGATCAGATCAGGAAGAGAAGGACATTCCGGGTGGAAGACCCAGGAGGGAGAAATCGAGGAGTCTGGGCATGGGTGAGGTGGGAGGTGGGTGGGGAGCTTTGGGGGCAGGCGCCCTTCCTAAGCTCCATCCAACAAAGGATGGTGTCATCGTGACTCAGAGCACACAAGCTGTTGTCCCTGGACCAGGACAGAACTGGCCCTGAGCAGGATGGGCAGATGGTAGTGATAACAGCTAAGGAATCACTAAATTCACAGAGGATTCTATAGGGCCATCCTGTCAAGTCAGACCCTGACCCCGGAGCTCTAGGGACCCACCCAGGACAGAGGCAGGTAAGGGCTGAGGGATAAGTCTATGGGCCCGGGGTATGGCTGCTCTTGAGTCTCACCACAGAGGGGCTCCCCCACTTGGCAAGCCCCTCTCTTCAGGCCCTGTCCAGGGAGGGGTGAGGGTGCATTTATGAGAACAGCCCAGAGGAGCAGGGAGAGCCCTCTGGACCCCCCACCCTGTAGGAGAAGGACCTGAGAGGACGGATGAGGGTCACCCGTGTGCATGTAGAGCTCCTGAGGCCTCCCCAGCCAGCAGGGGGACAGCCCACCATCCTCCCCACTCTCTGCACAGCTGCCTGCCTCAGCTCCCCAAGGCCTCAAAAAAAGCCACCCTGCCCCTGTTCTGTGCCTGGAATCTGTAAGCTCTGCCAGCAGGGGAGGTGCACCCCCATATTTGCATCTGGCTTTGACACTGTCCAGCCTGGGAAATGGGGGCCCTGAGTCCCACTACTGCCTCCAGTGTCCCTGTCCCTTAGCCTTGGGGACACCCTTATGTGCCTGGATGGCCTGTGGGGCTGGGTAATGCTGCTAGGTCACTAGGAGGTTCAGAGTTTGGGGGCATCACCCTGCTGCAGGTGGCAAAGTGAGATGGCCCAGCCGTGCAGGTGTGGGCAAGGTGGGTGTCTCCTTTCAGGAGTGTGCGCAGCTCTGAAGAGGGGACCTGGGGTGATGCCTGCAGGGGGCTGAGTTCCCAGCCAGCTGTGCCGGCATGTGGTGTTTCTGGATTCCTGATGGGGGCCTGTTGAGCCATGGGTAGGGAGGTGGCCCTTCTTATGGGGCTGTCCTGTTTGTAATTTGGTTTAATTCAAAACAGAAGCACCTGGACCCTGCCTGGTGTTTCTTCTCACCTCCTGGCCATGGTCTTCATTTGGGACATGCAGTGATGCTGATTAGCAGTGACCAGCAGGTGGCCGGTGGGCAGCCAGTGGTCTGGCCAGCTAATCTACTGCAGGAGCCACTTCAGCACACAGCCTTGCTGTGGGGACAATCTTCCCTTGGAGATTCCAGGGCACCACAGGGCAGGACCCGCCATGAAGGGGATGGGGGATGCCTATCAGGGGACTGTGCATGATGGGTCTCACAGTCCGGGAACAGGTGAGCCGAGGTGCCTTGGGAGGGCACAGGGCAGGGGTGCTGAGCCTCGATCCCTGGCCACTTCCTGCCCTCCTTGCTGGACTCCAGCCCCTCCAGGGGGTGGGTGAGCACTGATGAGGACAGGCACAGGCTTGGGGGGAGCATCCTTTTGGGGCCATGGGTCTCACATGGTTAGACTGGGAGGTGCTGCCTGGTGGTAGGCGAGTGCCCCTCCCTGCTGCAGGGTGTCCTAATGGGGGGCCTCCTCCAGAGGCTTTCCCTTAAAAGGGGCAGGTGACCGCCCTCCGGTAGTGGCTGGCAGGTGAGACACACACCCTCTCCATTTCAGGTGACCTGTACAGACCCTGCCTGCAAGGGGCTCCTCCCTGACCCTCCCTGTCTTTCTCCCC
>NW_007728267.1:144551-145905 GCF_000696425.1 Galeopterus variegatus | reverse complement strand
GAGGTGCTGCCTGGTGGTAGGCGAGTGCCCCTCCCTGCTGCAGGGTGTCCTAATGGGGGGCCTCCTCCAGAGGCTTTCCCTTAAAAGGGGCAGGTGACCGCCCTCCGGTAGTGGCTGGCAGGTGAGACACACACCCTCTCCATTTCAAGTGACCTGTACAGACCCTGCCTGCAAGGGGCTCCTCCCTGACCCTCCCTGTCTTTCTCCCCAGTTCCTACCCTCTTCCTGTCCCCTCCCAGCTCTTCCCCTCCCAGCCCCTGCACTCCCTGATACCTGTTGGGGATTGAAGGTCCCTGCTGAGAGGCCAGGCCCTGGCTCCTCCAGGGTGCTTCTCACCCCCTCCCCCCCGGAATTTGGCTGCCTGGGAGGAGTGTGACCTCCACGGGTGGGCCAGCATGCTGCTGAGGTTCCTCCAGGCACGGTCTGTCATCTCTGCTGTTGTCCAAACACAGGCAAGGCCTGGCCTTTTGGCCAGGTGTGGGTTTCAGAATCAGTCAGGGCTCCAGCCTCAGTGTCCTCATCTGACAAATGGGGACAATAGCAGCCCCTGCCTCCTGGGAGTTTGCGAGAGAGCTTAGGCAGGATGTGCCAGGACACACACCCGGGGAGGACGAGGAACTGGCGGTAGTGGCTTCACTTTTGCAAAGGTAGCATTTTAATGGAAACTCACACTTTGACGTGGAGTGATCCTGGGGCTTCGTTCACAGCTCCACTTTCCCTGTTGTGAAGGGCCCCACCTCATCTAAGAGCCCAGGTGTGGGGTGAGGATGAAGGAGGTGTCTAGCGGGGTGGCCCTAGAATCTGGAACAGCGGAGGCCTGGCAGCCTCAGGAGGGAGGGAGCACATAGTGGAGGTGGTGGCTTTCTCGTCTGGCTCAGGCCACCCCTGGGACACTGACTGAACCTGGCTCTCCCCTGGGGCAGGGATATCTATGGACCCTCCCTCAGGGGCAGCAGTGGGAGCCGGGGACCCCAGTAGCTGCAGCCAGCACCACACCCCTGGTGCTCTGTGGTGGGCGGGGTGTCCTTGGCTGGCTGTGGAGCTGTCCAAGGTGCTGCCCGGGCTCCTGGGGTTCTCGTGGAAGGTACTCTCAAGGTCACTGGCCGGTCCTTCAAGTGACGGCGGTAGCAGCACACCCACAGCCAGCCATGATATGGGGGACACACACCAGGGTTCCCAGAGGAGCCTTTTCGGCTTGTTCTAAGAGCATCTCCATGATCTGCACCAGGGGAACTCAGGCACAGCCCTGTCTAAACAGGCATGGACCCTTGGTGAGGGGCAGGTTTCAAGCCCCTGGGGCCGAGCCCATGGCGCACTCGGGAGAGTGCGGCGCTGGGAGCGCAGCAGCGCTCCC
>NW_007728267.1:139273-143978 GCF_000696425.1 Galeopterus variegatus | reverse complement strand
CTGCGGGTTTGGATCCTATATAGGGATGACTGGTGCACTCACAGCGCTCACTGGCTGAGCATGGTGCAGCTGGTCTCAAAAAAAAAAAAAAAAGGACAAACCCCTGAACAGTGCCCTCCTGATGTAAAATCTTTCCCCCCACCTCTGGTCACATAGTGTTCGCAGGTCCTTTATGGCTGGTGGGTCCTGATCTGCCCTGTCTGCAGAACATGGAAGAGGATAGACTCTCCAGGCCTCTCCCCAGGCCCTGCTGAGCCCCAGACCTGCTCCTGGCCCATGCTCCCTGCTGGCTGGTGCTTCACACATGGAGGGGGGGCCTCATGGCTCAAGGCTTGGCCCAGCGCTGAGCCTGTGGGCTTTCCTCTAAGTGCACATCCCCTGCAGGCCTCACCCTCCTGACTGGACACTGCAGTCCCTGTGGCCAGCAGTCTACATAGAGGTGCAATTGGCTCATGACACTCCCCCCCAGCAGCTCCCACTGGACTCAAAAGGGGCCCCATGTGTCTCTGCTGTCCCAGGCTCTCCCTGAAGGCCCTGACCCACCCGTAGGAACCCTACAGGGTACCTGGGCCCTTGTCTATCTTCACCCCAGTGTGCAGGGTGACATGTTGGGGAGTTTTTGGCAGCTTCCTTGGGCCAGGCGGGCTGCACCTTCCTGGGTCCCAGCACCTGCTGGGCTTCCAGCTGCAGTGGGACCAGATATGAAGGGCTGGTTTTCAGGGTTTTAGATCTGTGTGAGCTGCAGCCACCCCCTGGCCTACGGGTCAAGGAAGGACAGGGCATTGGCAGTACCTGTGGGAATGTGGCCAGGTTGGGGCCACCCAACAGTTGCTGTCAGGGAGGAGGTGGCTGAGGGGAGGATGCAGGCAGCACGGAGGGCGTGGGGAGAGCACAGCACTGCCTCTCCTTTGCCTGGAACCAGCTGGAGACCTGGGGGCCATGGAACCAGAGAGGTGACCTGCAGGGTTGGCCTCCCTGGCTGGAGCAGGATACTGGATATGGGAGAGGCAAGCTGCATACCAAGTGCTCAGATGGTAGGGCTCAGGTAGACATTTGTGGAGGTCACACTTCATTTTCTCTTACCTGTGCCAGGCAGAGTAACGACAACCTGACCACATTGTGGGAACGTCCTAGTGTGGTCCTTCCCAGGGAAACTAAGGCTCAGAGATGGCAGTGACTACTTACAGCCTGCAGCTGCTCAGGGGAGGTCAGGACTGGGGCCCAGAGTGACCATGGCATCCTGAGAGCCCCTGAGACCAGCAGGGTGGATACATGGCCTTCCCATGTCCTGTCCCCACTCTGTGCCTCCTTGAGCTGCCCTTCAGTCTGTCGTCATGTTCCTGTCCACCTCCAGGACCCCAGGGGAGGGGTCTGGGCTGGGAAGGGGCAGAGAGGGTAGGCTGGCAGCTCTGAGCCTGCTGGATCTCCCCCACCAGTCTGTGGATGTGACTTGGGGGTCCCTGCACCTGGTGGGCATGACTCCGGCCATGGGGCAGTTAAACTGGTATCTAGTGAGTGAGTAGCCGCAGCTGGCCTTGGTGCTGCAGGGACAGGGCAGGCCTGCAGACTGGCACATTGCTCCGCTGGGTGGCCAGACTGGGCTGGCATGCTGGATCCTGAACCTGGATGAAGTTGGGGCAGGCTCTGTCAGGGGATGTTGAAAGTGCTGAGGGGGTGGGTGGGGTGTGTCCACTGACCTCCCACTGGAGCGGGGCCGGCTGGGCTGGATGTCTAGATGCCCACCTCTGCTGCCCTTGGCCCCTCAGACTGAGTACTCTCTCTCTTTGGGGTCAAGCCACTGTCAACCCAGGACGTGCCCTGCTGTTCGTGGCCCTTTCCCTGACAGTTACTTTTCAGAGGCCCCCGCCCAAGGGGAGGTCAGGCCCCCATGGCCGCTGCCGAAGGGCCCACAGCACACAGGTCCAGTGGGAGGAGGCCTTGTACTCTCATCCTCCTTGACGCGTGCCCCAGGGAAGCTGATGTGTCCCCCATCCTGGGCCGTCTGTCTTGCTGCCTTGTCCCGCTGTGCCCAGTGGGGGAGGAAGCCATGCTTTGGGCTGCACAGAGGCCACAGCACTGATCATTTCAGGGACTGTTTTTTCCTGCCGGGCTGGTGTCAAATATTCCAAGAATGGCCACCGGCTCAGCCTGGGCCCAACCCTGTGGCAGGCAGCTGTGCTCTTGGGCAGGGCAGGGTCTCCCCAGCACCGTGCTCCTCTCTCCCCAGCTGTCAGCTAGCTCTTGTGGGGGCCTGTTCTGGGGGGCGTGCATGGAAAGCCAGTGAAATGGCAGCCTCTGGTCCACTGTTTCCTTTTTTTTATTTACATGAAATGATCATAATGTGTAATTGTCTTGATTCATTTTGTACTGCTTAGTAGAATACCACAGACTGGGCAATTTGTAAAGAACAGAGATTTATTTTTCACAGTTCTAGAGGCTGCCAGCCCAAGGTCAAGGGGCCTGCATCTGGCCAGGCCTTCCTGCTGCGTCCTCCCGCGGCAGAAGGTGGAAGGGCGAGCCAGCGTGTGCGCCAGGGGGAGAAGAAGGGACCAAACTCACCCTTTCGTCTGGAGCCCACACCTGCGACAGCGGCATCAGCCCATCCAGAGGGCTGGAGGTCCTGCCTCACTGCTGTTGCGCTGCAGTGAAGTTTCCAGCACAGGAACTTTGGGGGCACATTCAGACCACAGTGCTAACATTAACAATTGCATGATTCAGTGACGTTTAGTGCACCCACAATGTCGTGTGACCATCACCTCTGTCTAGTTTCAAAACCTTTTCATGATCCCAGGAAAGTGTCCTGCCTGCAGTCAGTAATCACTCTCCATTCCTGCTCCCCAGCCTGGCCAGTCCCCACTGGACTGTCTGTCTCTGTGAATTTGACGACTCTCAGGACCTCATGTCAGTGGAATCACGCTGTGTGTGTTCTTTTGAGACTGGCTTATTTCGCTCAGCACAATCCGCTCAAGGTTCATCTGTGTTGGAGTGTATGTCAGGATTTCCTTCATGTTCCAGGTTGAATGGATGACATGTGCTCACCCACCCCCTGCTGATGGGGGCTGGGGCTGCTTCTGCCCTGCTGCTGTGAGCATCTGTGTGCAGGTTTTTGTATGAACTCTGTCTTCAGTTCTCCTGGTTCTACACCTAGGAATAGAATTGCTGGGTCACAGGTTGAACTTTTTGAGGAACCACAGCAGCCTTCCTCTGGAGGCCTGTCGTGTCTCAGGCGGGTGCCAGGCCTCACTTCTGGCTGCATCTCACACCTCTGCAGGCTGCCATTCTCACCTCCACGTGCAGGTGAGGGGGATGAGCTTGGATGTGTTCCCAGGGTCGGCCGGCCCTGGCTCCTGGCCTGGACTCACACTTCCCTGGCTCTGCCGCTCCTGCCTGTGAGTGGGGCTTGGAGAACGGGGGACCCCTGACACCCTGTGGTCTCTCAGCCATACCTCCCTCACCCCCCTACCCTGTTGCCCTGGCTCCCAGGCCCACCCCTCTAGAGCTTCTCCCAAAAGGCAGCCTTGCAAGCAAGGGGTCCACAGCAGGGTGGGGGCCGAGGATCGTGTGCTCATTTCATTCTTTACAGATTACCCCAACCTCTGCTAGTGATAGGACTGGGACAGCTCACTCTTCTGTAGGCCTGAAGTCTGGGTGGGCTCAGTTGGGCGCCTGTTTGGGCCTCACAGGCTGGAACCAAGGCGTAGCTGCCAGCCATCTCCCTCTCTGGGGTTCTAGGGAAAAGCGGCTTCCAAGCCCTCCTGGCAGGCACTGATGAGTCTAGGTCCTGTGGGCGTTTCTTTTGCACTTGCGGCTAGCCATGTCCTGCTCACACCTTCCGCGTGGTCCCTCTGGCAACAGCGGGGTCCTTCTTGCACATCAAATCTCTCTGGCTGTCCTTTCTGCATTTCTGATTCTAGCAGGCAGTCCAGGTCATCTCCCTGGCTGGAGGTCTATAGCCTTAGTATATCTGCAAAATCCCTTTTGGGGGATCATTCTGCCTGCCAGCACCCCTGGGTCCCAGAGCTGGGCTGCTTTAGCAAGATCTGCCCCCAGGATCCCTGCGGTGGCCTTCGACCTCCTCTTCCCGGCTCATCAAGCCCCAGGATGTGGGCGAGATGCTCTGGCGGGTCCTTCACTTACCCTCACCCTGGTTTTCTCACAGGGGCCTGTGGTCTCTACCCCTTTCATAGATGGGAACTGAAGAGCTGGCAGAACAAGGCATAACTAGGCTGGGGCCAGTGGGTTTGACCACAGTCCCTGCTCTGGCTCCTTGGCTCACTGCCAGAGTCTGTAGAATTTGTCTTCCTTTTTATTTAAATACACTTTTTATTTTAGAACAGTTTTCAATTTATAGAAAAGCCGATAAGATAGGATAGAGCCCCCTTATATGCGGCATGCAGACACCCCCATTGTTAACATTTTAAGTTACCACGGTAATTCATCATAACCGATTCATTGTTATGATCAATGAGCCACTACTGCTATGTCATCATGAACCGAAGTTCACTGATTATCCAGGTTTCCTCAGTTTCCCCTGAGTGTCCCCAGCCTCTCCCAGGACCCCATCCAGGCCCCATGTAGCGTGTAGACATTGCGCCTCCTTGGGATCCTTGTGGCTATGGTGGCTTCTCAGATTTTCTTTTCTTTTCTTTTTTTTTTTTTTTTTTTTTGTCTTTTGTCTTTTTCCGTGTCCGGCAACGGATCGCAA
>NW_007728267.1:131298-138301 GCF_000696425.1 Galeopterus variegatus | reverse complement strand
AACCCTCGGCGCTGCTCCCGCGCCTCGCTCAGCCAGTGAGCGGGAACCGGTCTGTATGTGGGATCCGAACCCTCGGGCGGGAGCGCCGCCGCGCTTCCCAAGCGGCGCACTTATCCAGTGCGCCACCGGGCCGGCCCTCAGATTTTCTTTTCTGATGACCTGACGGTCTCCCGGACTGGCCAGGTGCGTGGTGGGGTGTGTGCTATTGGTATTTGCCTGGTGCGTGTCTTATGGTCAGTCTGGAGTCAGGGCTCTTGGGGAGGAAGAACGCAAGGGGGACAGGCCCTTTGCACCATGTCCTGTTGGGCCGGGCTGTCCATGTGACTCATCACGGCCAATGGTGCCCGTGGCCTGTCGGGCTCCTCCTCTGCAAGGCTCTCCTTTCCTTCGTTCTCTGGAAGGACATTGTCCTTCTTGGCCCCTTGTCTGTCTGAGTCCTCCTCGTGCATCAGGCTTCCAGCCATCCTGTTCCCCGTCCTCTCGACCTGGCCATCTCACCCCTGGCCCGACTGGGAGCTCCTGCCGGACTGGCCCTTGCCCTGGGCCCACACCTGATGTTCTTTGTGCACAGTCTGATGGACACGGAGACAGTGTGTCTCCCTACCTCCCCTCGGCCCAGCAGAGCCACTGCATCCCGTGGGAGACATGCTGTGTCTTCTCGGAGCCCTTGGCTTTTCACCTCTCGCGTTGCTGTGCTGGAGCTTCCTCTCTGCTGTCTGTCTGTCCATCCTGCAGATGTTCTGCGAGAGGTGTCTGGGGCGGGGACCCCCAGCACTGCCCTTTCTGACACCTGGCTGCTCTGACCTCCAGATCAGTGGTTTCCTGGGATTCAACCTGATACTTAAAGTCCTTAAAAACCAGAAGAGAAAACGAAGCACAGGGCCTTGACCCTGACCTTGAGGGACCTGAGAGTGCAAAGAAGGGATTGGGGGGCAGAAGGAGCCCCTTAAGGGTGGAAGCCAGCTCTGCGCTCACCACATGTCTTGGACGGGTCACCTGCTGCCTCGGGGGCACACCTGTGTGGGGGTCTTTCTCCAGAGCGTCACACTTTGGGAAGCGCTGGCTGAGGGGTGGTCCCCACTGCAGGCAGGCAGCATGCCCCCATCACCTGGATTTGAGTGTGGGATCTGCTCCTCTGTGTGGATACCCAGGTGCTCACTTCCCTGTCAAACAAGCTCCTACTGAGCACGGGGGCTTGTGCTGGGCACTCAGGTGTGGGGGAGGAGGGCAGGGCTCTCTCGGGTCCCTACTCTACCCACCTCTTCCAGACCTCCCAGGATCGCCCTTGAAGCTTCCCCTTTGCCTCTGTGAGTTTCATGGGGGATTTGGGGACCCCAAGGAGTTGCCATGGCCGGCCACGAGCTTTGCTTCCTCCCCTGCTTATCTGTGGCAGCGTGCATCTCAGCCCCTCCCCTCAGGAGGTTGCGGCCCCAGGGAGGTCTGTGCTTCGAGGCTGGGCCACACCCTGCTCTCTGCAGGTCTTGCAGTGATGGTGGGTGGGCTCAGCATGGGAGCCTCTGACACAGGGGGTGGGGGAGTATATGTTCTGTGCCCCCGATTCTGGTCTGGCCACAGATGGGGAGGCCCAGGAGGGTCTCAGGTGGGGAAGATGAGCCTGTCTCTCCCAAATATTAGGGCAGCCACAATAGCAGAAGTGGACAGTGGCTTACTGAGGGCCCCTGGTTGTCATCTCCCCACTGGGCACGTGGGGCTTAGCGTCACATGGGGGGCTCTGAGGTGGAGTGGACCAGCTGGGGCAGCTGGGAAGGGACAGCTCTCGGGTGTAACCACGAAGCATCTTGCCTGATTGCTTCCAGGAGCAGCCGCCAAAAGGTGAGGTCTCCGTCCCTGGAGGAATTATGCCACAGGAGGGATACCTGCCAGCACTGACCCATGCTGTGCTGACCCACACTGTACCTCCCAGCTCCACGAGCTGCCTGGGCCTTGCCTGTGCCACTGTGGGCTGTGGGCAGGTGGCACTCAGTGTGTCCTTGTGGGCACCCTGTTTGCCTGGCTTCTTGCTGTCTCATTTCTTATCTGGTCTCTGCAGATCCTGGAGCCGAGGGCTCAGGCCCTGGTTGTACATGGGTCCACCCACCAAGCTTGACCCAGGAGGGGGGTCTGACCGCTTCTGACCACAGGAGCCTGAGAAGTGTGAGTGGGCTCTGGCCCCTGATCTTCCGTCTGCTTTCTTATGGAGGTCAGCCTCTGCAGACCCACCCTGCCACTGGCCCTCCAGCCCCAGCCTCCAGCCCAATGCCCATGTATCTCTGCCCCCAGAGCCAGCACGGGGCAGGGCTGGCTGGTGCTTGTGGCCGTGGTCAGATGCCGATTCACCAGTGACTGGGCTCTGGCTGAGGATGGTTTCCTGAGAAGCCAGAGGGGCTCAGCTCTGGGTGCCTCCTGCACAGACCCCTCCAAGACCCTGCGCCCAGCTTTTGTGAGAGGAGAGGCTCTTCCCCACACGTGGCTGTGGCAGCACTTGCTGGCTCTGGCCCGGGGCTGGAGGCATCCCAGCCTCTCCTGGACACTGCATGGGGCATTGATTGTGAGGACGACTTTCGAAGCTGTCAGAAGGGCTGTGTGTGTGTGATTCAGGACGAAATGGATTTCTCAGAATTCACTGGGGAAAATAGTGAAATGAAAGAAACTTTTGTCCGAATGCAGACCCTTCCCTGTGTGTCCTTACTGGGCATTCTGGCAGCGCTGAGGCCTCTGCCCAGGTTTCCTGCCCCTGGGATCAATCGTGTGACCCAGAGTTTACAGCCATGTCCAGGAAATTATCTGGCCGGAGCGAGCAGCTTGTCACTCATATTTCCTGACAGATCTGACCAAACCCGGTCGTGCTGGGCAGGAATCATTGCCCAAGCCCCAGAGGAAGATCCCACCTGGACCGGCCACTAGGACATCTGTGCCTGAAGCTCCCGGGTAGAGACTGTTGTCTGGGAGCATGTCCACCTCATGTGCTCACTGCTCTGTACCTGCCCACGTCAGTGAGCAAGGGGGGACATCTGGACTTCTCCTGCAGGAGCCGCTGCACCCTGCTGTCCCAGGCGAGAACTTAGACCTCATGAGGGGACCCGTGGCATTGCTGCCTGTGCAGGTGGCAGCATATTTTAGCAGAAACGGCGCCAAGCAGTGTGGGGACACCCGGGTCGGGTGGGACTGGCAAACGTGATCTGGACCCATCAGAAAGCTCCAGGGCTGCGGGAAAGCTGAACCTGCTAAGCGATAACGTTAACGGGAAGAATGAAATGGGGAGAAATCACGCCGTCGAGTGGTTAACTGACTTCCCCTCGATCGGCGCCATGAATATTCATGAGAGGCATGGTCCTCCGCGGCTCACCTGCTCAGAGCCCACGCGGCTCCTCTTCGTCTGAGCTGCCCGCCGTCCTCGTCGGCCTCTGCCGGCTGCAGTCAGCCCTGATTGGTCCAGCCGCTCTCTCGAAGATGCCATGGCAACCCTGGCTGGTTGCCTAGCGATTCCTCCCTCTCTTCCCTTTCCCCAAAGCCCAAGCCAGTAATCCACAGGCTTAGGGTGGAAAATGTCTTTGTGCCATGGCGTGTGTGTGTGTGTGTACGTGCATGTATGTGTGCATGGGAGGAGGGAGCTGAGCGGGGCCGTCACCCCACCAGAAGCACCCAAGGCCTGAGGGTGCGTCTGCTGGGGGTAGGAGATGTGGCCCAGGGGGTCATCTCCAGATGCCCCCCACATCACCCACCAACCAAGATCCCCAAACCCGTGGCCTCAGGGAGCCGGGCTGCCACACCACAGACACTGCGGGACTGACCCTGGTCTTCAACCCCCTGGGTTCCCTGGGGTGAAGCAAAGATGCTCTTAATGCCAAGGCCTTGTCCAGCCTGGGGATGATGCTGGGCTTCTGCTGTTCCATGACCAATGTGGGTCTGAGGGTCCGGTTGTTTCCCAGACCCTTTGGGAGGCTGCTCTCTGAGGTGTCCAGGTCTATAGCACGGGGGCAAGTGTGATGGAGTCAGGGGCCTGCTGCCTGCAGGAAGCCAGCAGGGGCTGTGGGGAGCTGAGGGCTGTGCCAGGGACAGTCTGGACAGTCCCTCCTCCTGTGTCCCTTCCCTCCCATCGTCCGTCTATCATGGGTCCTAGAGAGACCCTGGGCCTGTCCTCCCAGGACAGGTGTTTCTTGTGGACATTGAGGGATCAGACCCTTGGTAAGACCATGGTGAGGCCATCTCCAGCTGAGAGCTGAGGGCTGTGCCAGGGACAGTCTGGACAGTCCCTCCTCCTGTGTCCCTTCCCTCCCACCGTCCGTCTATCATGGGTCCTAGAGAGACCCTGGGCCTGTCCTCCCAGGACAGGTGTTTCTTGTGGACATTGAGGGATCAGACCCTTGGGAAGACCATGGTGAGGCCATCTCCAGCTGATGTTGGTATTTATTCTCTGGCAGTGGAAAGATTCAAGGAGACTTCACACCAGGAAAGTCAGCAACACTGCCCACATGAAACTTGAGATCAGAGAGGGAAACCCAGGCCTGCTCTGCTGTCCACCAAAGCTGACCCACAGTGGTACCCGCTGAATCATGGGATGCCCTGGTGGTGCCTGTGTTCCCATCTCTGGGTCTTCACGTCATGGGCGGCTGTCTGGGGAGATGTGGGATCCAGGCATCCAGGATGTGGTCCTGTCTGCACTGCCTGGGCCACTAGGCAGCCGCAACGGCCTCCTCCCTAGGGGTGTGCTGGCCACTGGGGACACTGAGTGGAAAGCCTGGATCTAACTTCCAGGAACATGTGGTGGGAAGGTCGTTACCTTCCTCGTGGGAGGAAGCGGGTGGGAGATGGCCGCATGCAGCCTAGAGACAGTGCTGAGCTCACTTTATTTCAGAACATCAAAGAATTAACTCTTGGCTGTGGTGTCAGTGGCACAACAGGACCTAGAAATCAGTGAACTAGGTCCAGAGTCAACCTCTAACATCTAATCGGCTGCACCAGACAGAAAACCCGGGAAAGTGCCGCACGTGTGCACACAGAGGCAGACATACCGCCTCACCTGACAGGGGGCGTCTCAGGGCTCTGACTCCTCTTGGATGGTGTGTGTGTCTGTGCACACGTGTCTGTGCACATGTGTGTGTGCCTGTGTGCATGTGCATGTATGTGGGGTGCACTCAGTGCGGGT
Source organism: Galeopterus variegatus (assembly GCF_000696425.1). Classification (NCBI taxonomy): domain Eukaryota; kingdom Metazoa; phylum Chordata; class Mammalia; order Dermoptera; family Cynocephalidae; genus Galeopterus; species Galeopterus variegatus. The sequence continues at coordinate 133,155 of NW_007728267.1, read as the reverse complement.
TGGGTGCTGATGACTGGTATGGACACCCTTTATTTTTGACCAATGGAAGCAAAATCGCCATGCCAGCCCCTCTGGTTTGGCTGTTAAACGCGCAAACACACGTCTCCAGTAAAAAGCTACATGGCAGCCTAATCTCCCGCTGATCGTGAGGAGAGGGAAAGGAATTCGTGCTCCCTGGGGCAGGGGTGGTCTGAAAGGCGGTTGTTTCTGGTATGGATTGTGGGCAGCAGATGCGTCAAATACAAATGGAGATGCAGAGGAGAGCAGCCGGGCCCCACTTCCTCGCGCTAATTGAAAACCAAGTCCAGGCTTGATTAATCTGGAGATCCTTTGGGGCAGCAGGAGGCCTGAGCCAGTTCACACTGGAAGCTCACCGCACAGTGGACGGTGGATGAGGTCGGGCAGGTGGGGAGGGTATCTGCAGCAAGTCCTGGGAGAAATGGGCTTGAAGGAGTTTTCCATTTGGGGGGAATGGGTCCAGCCCAGGAGTTGCATTATTGAGGGATGGTCTGCCCTGGGGAGAAAGGAGGGCTCTATCGCAGGGTGGGTAGGCTCCACTGAGCAGCTCAAAGGAGGTGCCTGGACGGCAGTCCCCAGAGCCTTCGGTGGATCTTCAGGGGTTGGGGTTCACTCATGTGACTCCTGATTTGGGTCCAGACCTGGGAGGGACCAGGTGAGCCCTGCCCGGGGGCCCACAGTCATGGGCAGGAGCTGGTGAGTGTGAGGCTGGGTGGGCCTGGGAGATGTGCAGAGGCTGAGGACAGGGTGTCCGCAAGAGAAGGACCCTGTGCTTAGGGCTGGCGTGGAGTACAGATCTCCCTGCAGGCCCAGGAATCTGCCGTGGTGCTCATAAGCAGCCCCACCCCCACCCTAGCACCAGGGGCAGTGACAGGATGTGCGGAGCCCTCTGTGTGACACTGGGGAGTCCACTCCCTGGGCAGTCTGTGGGCTGGTAGGTCCCCTGAGGTGGCCCTGAGCCCCCTGCCTGAGCCCACCTCACAGAGGTGGGGGGCACCCACAGGCTGGGCCTCCAGAGCTGAGCCTGGTGTCCTGGTGGCTTGGGGGAGCAGGGTTTCTCTTGGGGCTACGGTCTGGATCATGGGGGGCTCCCCTGTGTGTTGAGCCAAGTGGAAGCCCCCAGGGGAGAGGAGGCAAGTGACTGCCTGCACCTATGGATTCTCCTCCTTTGGGAAGATGGAGCAGGCTGTGCCCTGGGCAGGGGCTGGCAGCTGGCCCCAAGACTGAGAACACCCCCGACAAGGCCTTGAGGGCATTGGGCCCAGTCCTCAGACCCCACAACCACACATCCTCATCTAGACACCATGCTCAGACCTGCAGGCCCAAGAGGGCTCTGATCTTGAAGTCTTGGACCCAGGTGTCTTCAGAGGAGATGTGCCAGTGTACATGTGGAAGAGTGTGTGTGTGTGCATGTGTATGAGTGCGTGCACGTGTGCACGTGTAAGTGCAAGTGTGCTTGTGTGCATGTGTAAGAGTGTGCATGTGTACATGTGTATGAGGGTGTGCGTGTGTGTGCGTGAGTGTGTGTGCATGTGTAAGAGTGTGCATGTGTACATGTGTATGAGGGTGTGCGTGTTTGTGCGTGAGTGTGTGCACATGTGTATGAGGGTGTGCATGTGCATGTGTGAGTGTGTGTGTACATGTGTATGAGTGTGCGTGTGCATGTGTACGAGAGTATGCTGGTGTGTGTGTGTAAGAGTGTGCATGTGTACATGTGTATGAGGGTGTGCGTGTGTGTGCGTGAGTGTGTGTGCATGTGTAAGAGTGTGCATGTGTACATGTGTATGAGGGTGTGCGTGTTTGTGCGTGAGTGTGTGTGCACATGTGTATGAGGGTGTG
>NW_007728267.1:128746-130823 GCF_000696425.1 Galeopterus variegatus | reverse complement strand
CATGAGTGTGTGTGTGCATGTGTATGAGGGTGTGCGTGTGTGTGCATGAGTGTGTGTGTGCGTGTGTATGAGTGTGTGTGTGCGTGTGTATGAGTGTATGCTGGTGTGTGTGTAAGAGTGTGCACGTGTGCATGTGTATGAGGGTGTGCGTGTGTGTGCATGAGTGTGTGTGCATGTGTATGAGGGTGTGCGTGTGTGTGCATGAGTGTGTGTGCGCATGTGTATGAGTGTATGCTGGTGTGTGTGTAAGAGTGTGCACGTGTGCATGTGTATGAGTGTGTGCATGCATGCGTGTGTGCATGTGATGTTGCAAGTGTGTGACATGAATGTGGTGTGTGGTCTGTTCATGAATGTGTGTGTGCATGTGTGTGCATGAGTGTCACATAGATGTGCTGCGTGTTTGTGAGTGTGTGTTAAAGGCAGGTAATCACAGGCAGTGAGGGTAGGCCTGTGTCGTCTGCCGCTGTGTGTCCTGTGCCTGCCTGGGTGTCCCGTACGAGGATTAAGGAAGAGGTCTGTGATGACCCGGGGGATAGCAGAGGTGCTAACAGCTTTATATTTGGGGAACTTCTTTTTCACTTATCAACTGTATTATTTAAAAAATGTGTATAAAATAAACTGCATCCATTTAAAGTGGGCAATTCAGTTGATTTTGAGTTTTCCACATCCATGAAACCCTCACCCCCAAAGCACACCTCCTGTCCATTTGTATCCCCCCGCCCCCACCCTGGCTGCAGGCAGCTACTGACCAGGTGGTGTGGGTGAGTCCATGCCTCTAGGAGCAGAACCCCACAGCATGTGGCTTCTTGAGGCTGGCTTTTTTCTCTTGGCACAACGATTTTGAGGTTTATACAAGCTGTAGCGTGACTGGGTGGTTCCTCTTATGCCGAGTGGTATTTCTTGGCAGGGATGTACCACGTTTTGTGCATCTGTGCTCTTGCTGGTGGGCTTCAGGTGGCTTCCAGTTTTTGGCAATCGGGAATAAAGCTGTTGTGAATGTTCGTTGTACATCTTTGTAGGAACAAGTATTTTCATTTCTCTTCCGTAAATAGTGGAATGTCTGGGTCCTGCGGTCGGTATCTATCTAATTTTTCAAAACTCACATTCCCCAATTTCATCCTTTTAAAGTGTACAATTGATCTGTTTTTAGGATATTCACAGGGTTGTGCCAGCATCACCATCCTTTAATTCAGAACATTCTCAACACCCCCAAAAGAAACCCTATACCTAGCTCCTGGCAACCACGAATCTACTTTCTGTCTCTGTGGATTTGCCCATTTTGTACATTCCACCTAAACGGAATCGTCAATATATGGCCTTTTGTGTCTGGTTTCTTTTCCTGAGCATGATACTTTCAAAGTTTATCCATGTTGTATTGTCAATCAGTACCCCATCCTTTTTTGTTACTGAAAAACATTTCATTGTATGAATTATATGTTTACCTTTTAAGGAAGCTGCCAGTTTTCTGAGGTGGTTGTATGGGTTTTCATTCCCACCAAGGTGGCATGAGGATTCCAGCTGCCCCACATCCTTGCCAACATTTGGTACTGTCCATCTTTCTAAGCTCAGCTTCCCTAGTGGGTGTGCAGTGGTTTCTCACGGTTTTAATTTGCATTTGCCTGACAACTGACAAGGCTGAGCATCTTTCATGTGCTTATTGGACATTTGGATGTCTTCTTTGTTGAAGTGGTTTTTGAATCTTTTGCCCATTTTTCAATTTAGTTGTCTTCTCAGTAATATTTTCTGTGCAAGTTCCTTACGTATCTGGTGTTAAGCCTTTGTCAGGAGGTGCACTGAGAATTCTTTCCTTCTATGCTTCTTTCTCATTTCCTCAATAACCTCTCAAAGAGCAGAAGTGTACATTTTGATAGAGTCCAATTTATCATTTTATTTTCTTTTATGGCTCATGCTTTTTGTGGCCTAAGAAATATTTGCCTACCCCTAAATGCCAAAGATTTCTTCTATGTTTTCTTCTAGAAATTTTAAAGGTTTAGATTTATGTTTAGTTCTGTAATTCATTTTGAGTTAATTTTTGTGTATCACGTGAGGTGGGTTGATCTTTTTTTTTTTTTCCCCC
>NW_007728267.1:121097-128111 GCF_000696425.1 Galeopterus variegatus | reverse complement strand
TGGGATCCGAACCCTCGGCGGGAGTGCCACCGTGCTCCCAAGCAGCGCACTGTAGCAGTGCACCACCGTATACAGATAATTTTGAGGATAATTGGCGTCTTAACAATATTGAGAGTTCCAATTCATGAACATGGTATATCCCTTCATATCTTTAGCTCTTCTTAAATTCTATTTGCAATGTTCTATAGTTTTAATTGAGAGATCTTACCTTTTGTTAAATTTATTCCTGAATATTTTATGATTTCTGTTGCTACTATATAAATTAAATACTTAAAAAAAATCATTTGTAATTGTTTGCTGTTGGTATGTGAAATACAGTTGATTTTTGTATGCTGACTTCATTCTATTTGCAATGTTCTATAGTTTTAATTGAGAGATCTTACCTTTTGTTAAATTTATTCCCGAATATTTTATGATTTCTGTTGCTACTATATAAATTAAATACTTAAAAAAAATCATTTGTAATTGTTTGCTGTTGGTATGTGAAATACAATTGATTTTTGTATGCTGACTTTGTAGCCTGTGACTTTGATCAGTTTGTTTATTAGATCTAGCAGTCGTTTTGTAGATTACTTGAGATTTTCCGTAAAAATGATCAGGTCAGCTGTCAATAGAAACATTTTTACTTCTTCCTTTATGATCTTTATGACTTTTTTTTCTTATTGCAATGGCTGGAAACTTTAGTACATAGAAGTTGTTGAATAGAAGTGGTTGCCTTGTTCCTAATCCTGGGGGAAGGTGGTTCATTATTGAGTATGGTGTCAACCACAGTATTTTTGTAGATGCCTGTGCTAGGCAGAATAATGCCCCCCAAAGATGTCCACATTTTAATCCCTGGCACTTCTGAATATGTTACCTTACATGGTAAAGAGGAATTAAGGCTGCCAACCTGCTGACTTTCAGGACATTATCGTGGATTATGCAGGTGTAATCACAATGTAATCACAAGGTCCCTTGTAAGTGAAAGAGGGAGGCAAGAGAGAGAGTTAGGGGCACAACAGTGTGAGAAGGACCTGACCCATAGCTGCTGGCTTTGAAGACAGAGGAAGGGGCCACGAGCCAAGATGGAAAAGCTTCTAGAGGAAACAGATTCTGCCCTGGAACCCCCGGAAGGAACACAGCCCTGTCAATGCTTCATTTTAGGCCAGTGAGACCCATTTCAGACTTTTGACCTTCAGAAGTGTAAGATAATTGTTTCTGTTGCCTTAAGTCTCTAATTTTGTGATAATACATTCCAGTAGCAATAGGAAACTAATATAATATACTTTACCTGATTGAGAAGTTTTTTCTATTCCCATATTTTTGTCGTGAATGGATTTTTTGTGATAACATATGGTTTTCTCCCTTTATTTTGTTAATATGCAGTGCTCAGAGCTGTGAAGGTAACTAAAAAACACCAGGACTTTATTCCCTCCAGTTCTGCGAGTCAGAGGTCTGAGATCTTGGTGTGAGCAGGGCATGCCTCCTCCAGGGGCTCTAGGGGAGGGTTCTTCCTGCCTCTCCCAGCTTCTGGTGGCTCCAGGCATCCCTTGGCTGGTGGCCAAATCACTCCAGCCTCTGCCTGCATCATCATACAAGGTTCCCTCCTGTGTCAGCTTCTGCTCGACTCTTGTGTCTCTTGTAAGGCCACCGTCATTGGATTTGGGGCCAACCCTAATCCAGGATGACCTCTCTCAGGATCCCTACCTTAATTACACCTTCAAAGACCCTTATTCCAAACACGGTCACTGTCTGAGGTTCCAGTGGACATGAGTTTTGGGGGATAATATCTGCCTAGGAGAGACGTGGTTAGTGGGCCCACGTAGGCCCACAATGGCTCAGAGGGTGGTGGGATGCCGGCTCAGTGGAACCTTGTCAGAGGCTCTGTGTGTGCACATGGCTGTGGAATGGTTCATGGTTCATGAGTGGGTGGGGCAGTTGTTCCAGCTCCTGGGCAGGGAATGGCTCAAGGTGGACTCAGAGGCCCAGGTAGGGCCAGATGTACCTCTGGGGCTGGATGTGTGATCACGTCCAATACTCTCGTGTCTGGAGGCTAATGCAGGAGCAAGGGAGTGGGGGTGGGGAGCTCTGATCTTCCCCTCTCAGGTGCTGCAGGGGGTGCTCAGCAGCCAGGAACCTTGCCCGTCTGGTTCTCAAAGGTCTCAAGGGTGGGAGAGTGAGCCTTGGGACCAGGGCTGTGGGCTTGCTGGAGTGCCCAGGAAGGGTCCAGCTGCCTGGGAGGTGTCTGGCCCCACCCCCAGAGGCCAGGGATTGACAGAGGAGGCCAGGAAGGCGCTACCTTGGCCCCCACACAGGCTGATGTGTTCAGGCTATGCCGACCCTGAGGCAGGGAGGCCAGGCCGGGTGGTCACTTCCCACTGTCACTGTCCTGGCAAGTCCTGCCCCATACAATGCTCTAGGAAGCTGGAGAGAAAGAAGCAGAAAAGCCCAAGATGCCCCAGTAGCTGGCATCCTGGAAAAGGGTTTGCAGTGGACACACATCTCCAGCCTCTGGACAGCAGCGTGTGTCCTCCTGAGGCCTGGCCTTCACAGGGAGCTGCCAGGCCTCTTTCCTATGGGCAGTGAGGGTGGTGGCCCTGCGGGGGCAGTGGGTGCTATGTGTGAAGGAAGGTGTCTGTCACCCCTCAGTCCTCACCAGGTGGGTGGGGAGTCCCCGCCTGTGCTGGGGGACTGGCAGCCAGGCATGGGTCCTGGTGTAGACCCCATGCCTGCCCACGGGACACCCTCCACACGCCTCCTGGCTTTGGTCTCTGACTGTGCCTTGGAGGGTGGAGATCTGCTAGGGAGCTCGGGGGCCTTGTTTTCCCAGGCTCTGTGACTGCAACTATGTCCAGCCATGACAGGTATTGGAGGGTCTGTGCAGAAAATCGAGAGGGGTCTGCTTTGGGGGCAGGGGTCCTGAGTGCCTGGGAAAATGCCCCGGGGTGGCTGGGATGGCCAGCACCCAGCGCATTCCTGACACCCAGGTCTCCTCCCTCCCAGCCCTGTTCCTCCTGGGAGAGGAGACTTTTCCGGCTGTCCCGAGGCCTGCACTTCCCACCCCTGGTGGACATCGTCCACTGCAGCTGCTGGAGCTTGGAGGTCAAAAGAGGGCCAGGCGCTCCTGCCCCAGCATCCTGAGCTGGCAGCTCAGCTCAACCACAGTGGCCTGAGGGGCTGTCCCTGACCACAGGGCTGCCTGGGGTGGATTCTCCCTCTGGTCATTCAGTCACTGAGAAGGCTGAAACCTCACAGTGCCCTCTGGACCAGAGCTCATGTCCCAGCTTTCTTCGCCCACGGCTGTCCACCAGTGGGTCCCAAGGCCTGGGATAAACTGGCCCCACAGCCCTGGCTGTCCAGCTTCTGACATAAGGCTAGATCCCAGCCCCCAGTGCTGCTGCCACAGGGGGGTGGCTGCACTCCAGGGCCCAGTGAGCCCACCCCAGTGCACAAGCTGGTGAGCCCCTTGGGGGGCCCCACAGCCCACTCCCCTCTGACAGGAAGTGACGGCCTACACAGGGCAGGAGGCATGGTCCCCCTCAGGCCTCGCTCTTGAGAAAGCAAGGTGCCCAGTTCGTGCAGGGAGCGGGCGTGGTGAGAGGGGGCGGCCCTGCAAATGCCCTGCCCAGGGCCCTGCGCTTCTCCCTAGCTCCTCACCCAGGGATGGGGGGAGTTGGCCATTTTGTTTTCTGTAGTTTCACACTTTCCCTTTTCTTTTTATTTTTTGGTAACAGCTTTATTGAGACATAATTCACATTCCCTGCCCTTCACCCATTTTAAGTGCATAATTCAATGATTTTTAGTATTTTCACAGAGCTGGGCAACTATTGCCACAATCTATCCTAGAACATTTCCATCACCCAAAGGAGACCCCACACCCACTATCTATCACTCTCCAGACTCTCCCCCGGCCCCTGGCACCACTGATCTACTCCTGCATCTCAGGGTTTGCCTACTCTGAACATTTCATATGAACAGAACCATACATCACATGGGAGATTTCGTGTGTTCACCCAAGCTGGCTTCGTTCACCCAGCATGATGGTTTCAAGACTCCTCCATGTTGTAGCGGGTGTCAGTGCTCCGCTCCTTCTAACAGCCGCATGTTGCCCTTGTGTGGACGGACCACACTTCATTCATCCACTTGTCGGGTGGTGGACATTTGGGTCATGTCCACTTTTTGGCCCATTATGAATAAAGCTGCTGTGAACATGGGTGCACAAGTTTTTGTGCAGACGTATGTTTTCATTTTTCTTGGCTGTATACCTAGGAGTGGAATTGCTCAGTCATCCATTTGCCCATTCCCCCCCCCCCCCGCCATTCTTCTATCACCCAATCCTCCCATCCATCCTCCCATCCATCCTCCCATCCATCCATCCATCCATCCACCCACCGACTCACCCATCCATCCATCCACCCACCCACCCATCTTCCTGTCCACCCATCCATCCATCCTCCCATCCATCCATCCATCCTCCCATCCATCCATCCATCCACCCATCTTCCTGTCCACCCATCCATCCACCCACCCACCCACCTACCCATCCACCCACCCGTCCACTCACCCATCCATCCATCCATCCATCCACCCATCTACCCACCCATCCACCATCCATCCATCCCCAAGTTCCCCAAGCATCTGCTAAATCCCAAGCCTAGGTGCATGAGCTTCAGGGTTCAGTGGTGACAGGCTCCCTGCCCTTTAGCTGCTATGTGGATCTTTGAGCTGGGGAAGCCAGTGCTGAGCACACACATCCCATCCAGGAGTGGGGGTGCCCCCTGAGAGTCGCTTGCCTTCTGAAAGGGGGGCATGCTGAGACGATGGCTTCTCCAATGCCATGGTGCAAGTGGTGAGTTTCAGCCCAGATAACACTCTAGTTCAGGGGCCACCCACTGCCTCCAGCACAGCCCCACCCATCTGTGAGCCCCCCAGCGGCAGGCCGGCCTCCCCCCGGCAGCCTGATGGGGCAGCAGCTCCTCTCAAACTTGAATGTGTGCTTGAGAGGCCTGGAGGTGTTGCTAAAACACTGATTTGGATACGAAGGGTCTGAGGTGGAGCCTGAGAGTCCGTGTTTCTAGTGAGCCCCCAGAGGGGGGGCTGATGCTGCCCAGTTCTGGGAAGCCTGGACATGGGGTGCTCCACACAGCTAACACCTGCTGTTGGGACGGGTTTCTTCCTTGATGAAGCCAGATGGTTGGCATGGGCGGATGTTATTTCTCCAGCCACGTAAACCTCCCTGAGGGCAGGAACCCCCCTTGTACACCCACTAACTTGAAACCTGGGGTCCTTCCTATTGCAGGTCCTCACTGTCTGATGAGCGCCACATCTGACAGGGTTGGTGGGAGGTGCTCTGGGGGACTATAAGAGGACCCCGTGATCATTCCCTCCTCAGCTGACACCATGAGCAGAGCTGTGAAGGGGTCAGAAGCCTTGAAACCCCCAGGAGCATCTGGATCCAGGAAAGAGCCGCAGTCATGGCCCACAGGCCTTTCCTGCTGGGAAGAACTGCTTCAGGGGCCAGAGCACATTCCAACCTCAATACAGAGGGCTGTGAATCCAGTGTGCTCGGTGAGGCATGTGCTGTGTGGGCAGCCGGCCAGCCACGTATGTGAGGCTCCTGCCAGCAGCTGGCAGCAAGCAGGTTGGATAATCCTGGCTCCACATCCCTAGGGAATTAGTCCTCGCTTAATACCTCCTGCTCCCCGGGGGCCAACATTCTGCCTGTACCCGCCACCACAAATAGCCCTGCACACGACCGGAGGCATTATCTTTAAAAATTAATCCAGCTCAGGGTGGAATTAACGAGGACATCCCTTTAGACAATGGTGCCCAAGGTCAGGGGAGACAAGGGCCAGTTGGGAGCCTCAGAGTGCTGATTTTCCTGTAAATAGGGCCCCAGAGCTTTTATGGGAGGGAAGAGATGCCAGCTCTTCCTGAAAGCTGTGGGCCACTGCGGAGGGAGTGGGGCAGTGGGAGCCCCAGGGGAACTGCTGATTTTATCGAATAGGAGAGCAGAATTTGGCCAGAAGAAGGCCTTGGGGGAGCATTAAAAGGGAGGAACAGCATCAGGGCAGAGGGGTTCACAGGCGTAGAGATGGCCTGGGTCCACCATCCTCATCTGAAGCCAAGGGGACCCCCAAGTTCTTTTTCAGTCCCCACCCACCTGTGGCCCTTGCTGTGCCCAGAGACTGCAGAGGGACAGGTGGGCGGGGCCACCACGGGTGGGCGGGGCTCTTTGTCCCCTGCAGCAGGCTGCCTCCCAGGGTCCACAGGGGTCTGCAGACACGAGGCCTTTGTATCTGGCCTGCTCCCGTCCAGAGTGGCCTTGGCGTTGAATGCAGTGGACAGCCTGCTCTCGCTGGCCCCAGACAGAGACCCTTGGGTGGGGCTCGGTTAATGGGGTGTCGCCTCTCCACTTCTCACCCTCCAGACACCTCAGACCGGTGTGGGTAGAACTGCCTCCCAAGGGGATGCTCTGCCCGTTTGCAAATGCAGAAGAGACTGTGCTGGGCACCGCGGGCCAAGGACCCCATGAGACCCCTGTGAGGGATGGACAGAAGAGGCCAAAAGAGAGGCCTGTAAGAGAATGGAGCCCCCTCCCCTTCTCTGCACCCTCCTCCTCTGTCCCTCCCCCACCTTCTACATTTCATCAACCAACTGCCCTGCCGGCCTCCAGTCCGATCCAGGCCCGCAGCCCCCTGCCTTCCTACGCACTCACACCCGAAGGGCAGCAGGGTCTGGGGTGGGGAGGAAAGATTTCCGAACAGGTGAAAGATCTGTCTGTGCGAGTCAGGTCCTTGTTTCTGGGACAGTTGTGGGGTAGTCTCCTCTGTGAGCTTGGAGGAGGGTGTGCTCTGCTCTTTCGCCACTTTCAGAAGCAATTTCTGCCCTGGACATGTGTTTTGGGAACCACATTCTGTCCTCATTGCAGATCTGCCCAGAGCAGACCTTCATGGATGAGGACAGGCCCTTGGATGTGGGCTAGGATAGGCAGCTGGCAAACAGTGACGGGGGAGGGGGGGAGAGGAAGGGGAG
>NW_007728267.1:119132-120414 GCF_000696425.1 Galeopterus variegatus | reverse complement strand
GGGGTCCCCAGAGTGGGCCTGATGAGGCCCTGGGGTCCTGGGGTGGCCGAGGCATTCCTTTCCCTCTTTTCTTTTCTCTCTCCCCACCCCCCACTCTCCTTGCCCTCCCCCGCCTTCCTCCCCCCAGCAGCTCAGTGGTCCATGGGTGGCTGTGGGAGGGCGGCCACCGCTCCACTGCCCTGGTGAGGATGGGCATCGCCATCATGAGAAGGGTTTCAACCAAATTCAAGAGTTGTGGTTTTTAATAGTGATTTTGTAGATCTTCAAGATGTCCCTGTTCATTTTTTTTGATTATGCTTTGATTTAAAATCCAGGCTCATTAGATGCTATAGGAAGAAACCTTTACATAATTTAGCACCTCTTTATAGACACACATTAATAAGAGATACACCTTTTAAGGGGATTCGGAGGGCCTGGTCCTCCTTCTCAGCACACTAGCCTTTATTACTATGTTAATTTGGAAACAGGTCATTGGAAATTAAGTTGCTTAAACTAGGTCACCAATTATAACTCTGCATCCTATTAGAATGAGAGCGTCTAAAATCTTTATTAGTTTCTTGTAATTAAAGGCAAAACATTTGGAGATGAATTATTGCTGGGTCTGTGTTTGTGCCTCAAGCCTCACCTCTGGCAGGAGGTGGAAAATACCCTCCAGGAAGACCCTGTCACTCTTGGCTTCTTGATGCATAGTCGGTGAAAGCCTTTTTGTGATTGAAGTCCCAGCAGGACAGAGGACAAATGAATAATAAACGAGGTTTTAAATCATTATTAATGAATTAACGAGAAAAAGTACCTTTAGCATAATGGGATTACTACCTTGACTAAATTTAGTCCTGAAAGCACAGGCCCCTCCTACAACAAGACCACCCCTGTGAGGCCTTGTTTGTGGGTAAAAGGCTGGGCAGAGGCTTCTGAGCCCCCAGGGGAGGGCCAGGAAAGACCGGGGAGTGGAGACCCAGCTCCAGACAGGCCTGAGGTGCTGGCTTCTGCTCTCCTGCTCTACACCACTTGAGCTCGTCAGCAAGGAGCTCTCTGAGTGAGCGGGAGACTAAGGCACAGAGAGTCTAAGGAGCTTGCCGAAGATCACGCAGCAAGTGGGTGGAAGCTGGGATTGGAATCTGTCATCTGGCTCCAGAGTCTGTGGACTTGTCCCCTCACTGTTGCCCACAAGAGGATGAATGAGGCTCCTTTCCCCCAAAGGTGAGTCCTATTCATTTCCAGACAGGGCAGCTCAGGAAACTGTGGGCCCATCACAGCCTGGAGGAGGAAGTGTTCCCTGGAA
>NW_007728267.1:116347-118510 GCF_000696425.1 Galeopterus variegatus | reverse complement strand
GGCCTGAGGTGCTGGCTTCTGCTCTCCTGCTCTACACCACTTGAGCTCGTCAGCAAGGAGCTCTCTGAGTGAGCGGGAGACTAAGGCACAGAGAGTCTAAGGAGCTTGCCGAAGATCACGCAGCAAGTGGGTGGAAGCTGGGATTGGAATCTGTCATCTGGCTCCAGAGTCTGTGGACTTGTCCCCTCACTGTTGCCCACAAGAGGATGAATGAGGCTCCTTTCCCCCAAAGGTGAGTCCTGTTCATTTCCAGACAGGGCAGCTCAGGAAACTGTGGGCCCATCACAGCCTGGAGGAGGAAGTGTTCCCTGGATACCCACTTTCCTGGGACACGAGCTGAGATCTTAGACACTCCAAGTAAAATAAAGGCCTCCTCTAAGGGGCTGTGTCCCTGGGAGGCCAGACCCCAGAACCCAGGAGGCTGCCATACCAGCCCCTGTTGAACAACGATTCGTGGACTGGCTCCTCCAAACAGAAGGACAAGGTCCCAGGCTGTGGGTCACTTCAGCTGCTCCTGGGCGAGGGCAGGCCTCTCTGAGGGACTCTGCCTGGCCCTTGCTCTGTGCTGGCCCACACATAGCACAGCCTTCTCCCGGGCAGTTGAGGAGGCTGGTGGGGTAGAGGGTCTAACTGTAGCTGGCAAGCAAGGAGGGGCTGTGGCCCCCGCGGCCCTCGCAGTGCCTCCTGCCTGGCGGGGACACCCACCCTGTGCTGCAGGGCTCTCCCCTCTCAGCCTCGAGGGTGGCCCAGTTCTTCCCGATTCCTTCATCACAGCTGGATGCCTGGGATGTCCCTGCGAACAGTCTGTGGCTCCAGGTAGCTCAGCTACACCGAATGGGCCCGTGGTTCTTTGTTGGGACCTACCCCACCTAGGAACTGAATAGGACTGGCCTTTTATAGTTCACTGGGGAATGCTCATTTGTCCTCTTGTGACAACAGTGAAGGGTCACGGCACAGACTCTGGAGCCACATGGCCCAGTTCAAATCTAGCTCTGGCACACTTGCTGTGTGACCTTGGGCAAGTTTCTTAGCCTCTCTGTGCCTTTGTCTTCTCTTAGTCGTGTGCTTCCTGCCGAGCAGCTGTGGTTGTGTTTTTCTGGTTGTGCTACACTCTGCAGCCCACACACATTCAGATTTGTGGCTTGTCAACCACTATTAACAGGCCACACTGAAAATCCCAGTATAAACCTGAGGGAAAGCAGCGAAAGGGTTATGTCAACCTCGTCTGGGTCTTCTTGGGGAATCTGCTGTGCGTCCCCTGAAGAGCATGTGTCCTCTGAGTCTCCAAATCTCCGGCCCAGAAAGCCCAAATGCCTGTCCACCACCTCCCGCCTGCCTCGCTCCATCCTCTGTTCCAAGCAGCTGCCCTGGAAAAGGAAGTTCTGAGGTAGAGTCCTCGCCAGCTGAGCTGCCATCCGTGGGGCTGGGGGTGTGCATTTGTCATTTATCGTTGAGGATGCCCCTTGGCTGATCTAATTGCCCTTTGAAGCCCGTCACTGGTATTATTGCAAAAAGCCATTTTGCACTTAATTTTGAACAAAAGGACACATTGCTGAACTGGCTCTTTGCTGGCAGGATTGCAATTTACCTACGTCGTTGCCATCCTGAGCTAAAAGCACACTCTAAATATAAGTGCCCTTTTAAAACTCGTTCTTAGGCTGAGTTGCTGCGGGTGGTGTGACCCTGTTGCCGAGGCGAGGCGGGCATGTTCAGCGACACCAGGAGTGTGTTCTCTGAGGGACATCAGAGGCCAAGTGCACTGCTTATCTCCCACCGATGTTTCCTGCTGGGATTTTCTTGAGAAACTGGGCCACGGGAATGTGGGTCTCAGGGAAGCCTGGGTGGAGGCTCCCAAACGTCAGGATGCAGAGGGGAATAATTCCTGAAGTCCCCCACTTCGGGGCTCCCTCCCTGCCCGCTGTGCCCTGCATCCAGTTGGGGCCCGAGGCTGAGGGGTGGTTCAGGCAAAGTCCAAAGGGCAGAGCTGCAGAACCAGGGTGCTGTTTGCTGGGATAGCTGCGACAGCTGCGACCTCTGTCCACGGAGCCCTTGCTGTGAACCGGGCCATGGGGCAGGCCCTGTGTGTGTGCCTTTCTGTGGCCCCTCTCAGCTATGTGTCTGGGGATGCCCTACGTGCTCCACTTGCCTGGTCTTGAGGTGGTG
>NW_007728267.1:109970-115867 GCF_000696425.1 Galeopterus variegatus | reverse complement strand
GCCTGGGTGGAGGCTCCCAAACGTCAGGATGCAGAGGGGAATAATTCCTGAAGTCCCCCACCTCGGGGCTCCCTCCCTGCCCGCTGTGCCCTGCATCCAGTTGGGGCCCGAGGCTGAGGGTTGGTTCAGGCAAAGTCCAAAGGGCAGAGCTGCAGAACCAGGGTGCTGTTTGCTGGGATAGCTGCAACAGCTGCGACCTCTGTCCACGGAGCCCTTGCTGTGAACCGGGCCATGGGGCAGGCCCTGTGTGTGTGCCTTTCTGTGGCACCTCTCAGCTATGTGTCTGGGGATGCCCTACGTGCTCCACTTGCCTGGTCTTGAGGTGGTGTCGACCCCAGAGCCTAGGGAGCAGCTCAGGTGGTCGGAGCCTTGGCAAGGAGCTGGAGTTCTGTCTGCCCCAGCACGAGGGCTCCTCTGGCCTGGGCTAACTTGGGGAGGGGCCTTCCTGCAGGGAGACCCCCCAGGGGAATGGACACTGACGGCCCCAACAAGTGAGGAGAGACTTTGAAAGCCATGTCCCTGTGTCGATGCAAGCGCAGCCATCATGGGCTTCCTTCAAGCGCACCCTTCTGTCTGCCCAGCATTGCAACCCATGGATTTAAGCAGTTGGCAGATGGCAGCTCTCTCTGCATTTAGCAGATAACTGCCCCATCTCAGGAACGTCCCCGTGCATGGCCTCCCTGACTCCTACGACACCCGTTCTGTAGATGGGGGAAGGACACCTGCAAAGGCCTCTGATCCCAAGCCACACTCTTACTCATCTGCTGGCTTAGTTAGTGAGCACCTGCTGTATGCCAAACACTGTGCTAAATTGTGCATGTGGCAGTGAGATGCACTGTCCCTTCTGGGGCTGCCAGTCGGGGGGGTAGGTGGGTTGTAGGCAACCCCGTCCACTAAAAGACACAAACAATACAGTAATGATGAATGTCTGAGGGTGTAGCATTTGCACTGAGGCTTGAGGGGAGAGGGGGCCATGTGCTGGGTGGTTGCAGGTAGGGGGTGGGATTGCAGACTTGCCTGGGTCTGCTGGGGACTGGGAGGGGACTGGGACATACCAAGGGAAATGCCGTGTGGGCACAAGCATCTGGGAAAGAATTTACCTGCGAGTTTCCTCTCAGGGTTCCTTTAAGCCATCAGGTTTCCTGGTGGAATCAGAGCAGGATTCTGTGGTCAACAATGTGGCTGGGCACAGGGACCCACAGGGTGCAGGGCTGGGGCTGCCTCTTCTGGTGGGTGTGGGCTGTGACTGTGTTGGGCAGGGAGCTCTGGCAGGCCAAATTGGCAGGGAGCCCAGGGGTGCCTTGGCCCAGCCAGTGGCCAACTGCCCACTGGCCAGGTGAGCTCCCAGGTGCTTGGATGGCCCCAAGTCTCTGAGAGCTGCCCCTGGCTGCCAGGCTTGGACAGGGTGTCCACTTTCCACAGCTTGAGCCACAGCTGAGGATAGCATGGTGGGACAGAGAAGAGGCAGAGGGTGGAGTGTCCCCTCTCCAGTTCAGGTTCGGGGGGTCAGCCCCTGTCCTTTTAACCAGCAGTTTTCAGAGCAGGGCACACATACCTGGTGTGAAGCACCGAGAGGGCAGCCAAATGCCCTGGGACCAGGCAGAGAGAAAGAGGAATGGAGGTTATGATAGGAGTGGTGGGGACTGTGGCTGAGCTGGTCACCCCGGCCTCTCCTGGCACTGTGGGGCTCTTTGATTTGTCAAGAGAAGTCGGAGAGCTGCTGTGTGCGTGTGCCCAGCCCAGGCAGAGTGTTTGGAATTCCCTGGATTTTAACCGTCAGGCCAGCGAATTCCTGCATGGGTGCACTGAGATTTCCAGGAAGGATCCAGGCTGTAACCTGTGACCCAAAGCCACAGAGGGGCCCCAGGGAGGGCTGAGGGGAGCTGCCTTGGCTTCAGCCGCATCTCAGTCCCTCAGTTCTCCCTTTCTCCTGCTGAGGGTGTGGAAGAGATTTTTAAGAATAGAAAATCCTGTTTCCAAGTGAAGCTGTGGGCCTACAGGTGTGTGCCCGCTGGGTACCCACCACCGCCACCCAAATGGCCTGCCAGGCGCCCACCAAAGACACAGAAGACCTCGGGACAGTGAGGAGGTGGCTTGCTGCCCATCCTGTGGCATTGAAAGCTGCCTTTAGCCTTGGGCAGAGCCCCCTGCCACAGAGGTGAAAGGAAAGAAGGAAGGACAGGGAGAAGGTGCCACCCTAGGTCCTTGCCTGGCTCAGACCTTAGGTCTTCCAGATGAACTGGCTCTTCTTGGGGGTGTGGTGTGACCTGAGGGCTGGGTAGCTGCTGCCTCTGCCCTGGACATGGGGCCGGCACAGAGCTGACCCTGCAATGCAGCTGAATGGGGCGGGGGGAGTTGGAGACCAGAGTGGGTGAGCACGCAGCTGCCCAGCTGCACATGGTGCTCAGAGCTGGGTGCTGCAGGAGCCCAGAACCCCCACCCGCATCCCAGAATCCAGCACGGGGGTCCGTGCAGGAGCCCTCGCCCACCCCGCCTCTCCTGCATGCCCCCCATAGGGCTGTGGGGCAACATTTAGGAGGTGCATCTGTCCGCGTCAGCACAGTCTCAGCAGCAGCTGGGGGAGTCACTGCCCCTCACTCCCTGCGCTGTCTGGAGGGGACCCGGAACACCGAGCGTCCCTGCAGAAAGCTGCCCCTTGTCCCCTTGAGAGCAAGCTGGAGCCCCTGCCCCCAGCAGGGGATGGTAAGGAGTGTGCACTTAGATTTTAAACACAGTGTTAAGCTCAGATCAAGTGGTGAAAAGTCGGCCTTGTGCATAGATGCAGTGTCCGGGTTCAGTGGATCCTTGACCCAGGTGCAGCAATCTGACATTGGGAGACAGTGACGCCATTAGTGCAAGGACAGCGACACTGCGGGGCGTGCACCCGGCGATTGGGAGACACTGGGGATTCAGATCCTCGCCCTGCAACACAAAAGGCTCGATTGCTCTGGTGGAGAATACCGGATGGGAAGTCCAGGCTGCGGGGCGTGCACCCGGCGATTGGGAGACATTGGGGATTCAGATCCTTGCCCTGCAACACAAAAGGCTCGATTGCTCTGGTGGAGAATACCGGATGGGAAGTCCAGGCTGGGAATGTAGCTCTGTGGAGCTGTCCATCAATTCACTTGCAAAAAGAGAAAAATACTTGCAGATGCTTTTTTTCCATCCTGTGCATCTCAGGCGGGGCTTTCCTGGCAGTTTTGCACAGAAGGACGCTGCCGTGCTGGGGGTATAAACGCTCATGCTGACAGCCCCCCAGAGCATCAGGAGGGCGGCGTCTGCTACGAGGGAGGGAGGGGGTCTGATGGGAGGGAGACTATAGTGGGCTCTGTGCCAGAGGCACCAGGAGTCCCGCTGCTGACCACTGGCTGGAGGAGACCCTGACCACCTCCCTGACTCTTGGAAACATCCTGGTGTCCCCATCCTGCATCTTCTTGGAATGCGTAACCGGTGTCCATGCATCGTGAATTCTCCTTCTGCCTGGACCCTGGTGGAGTGGCGGGCCCTGTGGAAAGAAATGAGATGTGTCCCCAGCAGTCCCGGTTCCTGTATTCTGGGGTGTGCAGCCTCCTGCTCACTCAGGGCCCCCAGCACGCCCATCCCTGCCCCCCAGTTGTTGGAGCTTATCTCAGGCCTGGGGCGTAGGTGCTGGTGTAGAGGGGCAGCCCGGAGCCCAGCCATGGCCCCTTCAACCTGGCAATCTAGACATCCAGCCAGGCCTGCCCAGACCCGGCCTCTTGGTTGTGCTCGGTGTCCAGTCTGTGAATGCTGGACAGAAGGAGGGTGAGAGAGAGAAGACAGACAGAGGGACTCCACAGAGCTGTGATCTAGACAGAGCATGGGTCTCCTGGGGCTGCTGTAACAGAGGACCACAGACTGGGTGGCAAAGAACAATGGAAATTGATGCTCCCATGGTTCGGAATGGCAGAAGCCCCAAAGCAAGGTGTGGCAGGTCTGCGCTCCCTCCAAAGGCTCAGGGGAGGGCACTTCCTGCTTCTTCCACTCTTGGTGGCTCCTGGGGTTCCTTGGCTTGTGGCTGCACCGCTCCCATCTCCGCCTGCATGGTCACATAGCTTCTCCCTGCCTGTGTCTCTCCAGATCTCTCTCTCCTTAGAGGGACACCAGTCGGATTTGGGGCCCGCCCTAATTCAGTGTGAACTCATCTTATCTAGTGACATCTGCAAAGACTCTTTCCACATAGGGCCCCTTCGCAGGTTCAGGGAGACACGGTTCCGCCCTCTGCAGACAAACGGGCCCGTTGCTCCTCCCTGTCACCGTTCCTCTGTGCCCCTCTCATTCTGCTCCCCTTTCCTCCTCCAAGGAGCCTCTTGTTTTTCACCCTTTTTTAACAAAATGTGTCAAACCAAAAATTACTGCCCTTCTCTGAACCTCTCATGTTTAAGTCTATTTTTAGTTGTGCCTCTTGGCTCCGTGCCCCTGTCTGGAAGGGGCATGTGGGCTGGGGGTGGGATTTGAAGGCAGCCCTGTTTCCAGCCAATTGCTGGGCTCAACCTGCTTTCTTGTTAATGCTGCATTGGACTGGATGGACAGACATGAACTGAGACAAGCAGTGCTGACCCTGAGGCCTGAGCTGCACCAGGGGCCTCACTGTGAGCCTGCAGGGGACCCAGAAATCAGAGAGTGGATCGATGATTGGGTGCCTCTCATTAATTCTGTGCTGCCTCTACACGATGTCAAAATGCCTAGATAAAAACTGAATCATTCTGGCAATTTCTAAGTCCCTGGAGAGCTGCCAGATGAATCTACAAATCAGATATTCTCATCCGTTGCTTGGGATCCTACAGAACAGGTTACTCTTATGCCAAGCAGAATATTAGTACAATTACAGCAAATACCAGCATGTGAATGTTGGCAAAGCAGATGTTGGAACTGGTAGCCTTAGTGCTGAATCTCTGGAAAAATCCAGAAACAGGAGTGGCCTGTCCTGAGATGTGGCAGCAGGTTGGGGCTGGAAAATCAGAGGTGTGGTTGGAGGCAAGAGGGGCCCAGGCAGCTCTCACTGCGCCCTTGAAGGGTGGACTCTGATTCAGCTGCCTGGGGGACCTGGCCTTCTACACCTTTCTAGCTGTGGTCTTGAAGCTTTTTCTAATCTTGCCACCTCCAGCTTGTCAACTGACACGAGGGCAGTGATGGCCCAGCCTCACCTGTGTGAAGTTGTGCATGTGGCATTTAATCAGTGCTTGGCACACAGCAGGTCCTCCGTTAATGTCGGCTGCTCTTCCATCAGATAGACCAGGATTTCCCAAAGCAATCTCAGGACCTCTTTCATCAGAATCCCATGGGGGCAGGCCTTGGTAGAAACATAACATCTCAGCTCTGGGTGGCTTCTGCTTCCAGCCATGAGAGGTCGCTGATTCTGGGCTTGCCTCCTGCCACTCCTGCCACTCTTGCAGATTTCATCCTGCTAAAACGGGATGAAATCTCAGTGACAACTGCTCTCAGGCATCGGCGGCAGCAGTAGTACAAGACAAATCCATGAGGGAAGAGAACCATAGGTGGGCACTGGGTTGGTCCTTGCTCCCTGCCTGGTGGCACTTGCCAGGTGGAGCCAATGTAGGGTTCAGAGGTTATGCTGATATAGTTTGGACTTTTTGTCCCTCCAAAGCTCATGTTGAAATCTGATCCCTGATGTGGCCGTGTTGGGAGGTGTTTGGGTCATGGCAGCAGGTCCCTCATGAATTGATTAATGCCCTTGGGGGGGCTAGTGAGTGAGTTCTTGCTCTGTTAGTTCTTGTGAGAGCTGATTATTTAAAGGAGCCTGGCTCCCCTCCCTCTCTCTCTTGCTCAGCCATTCTCCATGTGACACCCTGCATTGCTGTAGAATGTGTTCTCTGGACTTCAGACTTCCCAGCCTCTGAACTGTAAGAAGTAAATTC
>NW_007728267.1:91840-109954 GCF_000696425.1 Galeopterus variegatus | reverse complement strand
CAAAGCTCATGTTGAAATCTGATCCCTGATGTGGCCGTGTTGGGAGGTGTTTGGGTCATGGCAGCAGGTCCCTCATGAATTGATTAATGCCCTTGGGGGGGCTAGTGAGTGAGTTCTTGCTCTGTTAGTTCTTGTGAGAGCTGATTATTTAAAGGAGCCTGGCTCCCCTCCCTCTCTCTCTTGCTCAGCCATTCTCCATGTGACACCCTGCATTGCTGTAGAATGTGTTCTCTGGACTTCAGACTTCCCAGCCTCTGAACTGTAAGAAGTAAATTCTTTTCTTCCTTTTTGTCTTTTTTCGTGACCGGTAACGGGATCGCAACCCTCAGTGTCGCGCCCGTACCGCAACCGGCAATGGGATCGCAACCCTTGCTGTCGCGCCCGCACCGCGCTCAACCAGTGAATGGACCGGTCTCTATATGGGATCCGAACCCTCGGTGGGAGCGCCGCCGTGCTCTCAAGCGCCACACTCTACCGAGTGCGCCACCGGGCCAGCCCCTGTAAGAAGTAAATTCTATTTCTTTACAAATTATCCAGTTTTAGGTATTCTGCTATAAGCAACAGAAAACTGGCTAATCAAGAAATTGGTACCAGAGAACTGGGGTGTTGCTTATAACAAATACCTGAAAATGTGGAAGCAGCTTTGGAACTGGGTGATAGGGAGAGGCTAGAAGAATTTGGAGGAGCAGGGGAGGAAAAGTCTAGATTCTCGTGAGGGTCTAGAAGACCAGAAGACCAGGGAAAATTTGGAACATTTTAGAGACTGGCTAAATGGTGGTGACCAGAATGCTGATAGAAAAATAGACAGTAAGGGCCATTCTGAGGTCTCAGATGTAAATGAGAAGGACCTTATTGAAAACTGGGACAAAGATCACCCTTGCCATGAACTGGCAGAGAAGTTGGCTGAATTATGTCCATGCCAGAGGGCTTAATGGAATATAGAACTTAAAAGTAATAAACCAGTTTATTTGGTGGAAGAAATTTCTAAGCAGCAAAGCGTTCAGGCAGCTGTGGGGATACTTGCAACAGCTTATGCTGAGTTATGGCAGAAAAGGCATGATGTAGAAGAAGAATTTATAAGTCAAAAGAAAGCAGAGGGCAAAAAATCGGAAAACTCTCAGCCTGGCCACGTAAAGAGTGAAAAGGTGGACTTGAGAGAGGAAACCACGGGGTGGCCAAGGGACCATTTGATAAGGAGATCAAGACAGGAAAGAGAAATCATCAAGAGGATGGAAAGCAGACCCCAAAGGCATTTCAGAGATCTTCAAGGCTGCCCCTCGCATCACAGGCCCAGAGGCCTAGGGAGACGGAATGGTTTTGGGCAACAGGCCTGGGGTCCCCTCCACGGGCTTGCTGCCCAGGGCCACCTCAGGATGCTACCCCCTGCACCCTGGCTTCCCCAGTTGTAGCTAAATTGGCTCCAGGTGCTGTTGGTCCTGCTGCTTTGGAAGATACAACCTGGAAGTCTTGGCAGCATCTATGTGGTGTCAGGTCTCCAGGCTTGCAGAACGCCAGAGCTCATGGAGGTTTGATAGCCTACACCCCACTTTCAGAGGGTGTGATTCAAAAGCCCAGGAAGAGGCTGTAGGATGGGCAGAGTCACCACAGAGAGCCTTGGCTGGCGCAGTGCTGCATGGAAACTTGGGGTGGGGACTGCGGCAGAGAACCCCCACTAGGGCCATACCTAGTGGAGCCGTGGGAGTGGGACTGCCACCAGAACCCCAGAGCTGCAGGGCCATTGGCAACATGTAACACTTTCCTGGAAAAGCCGCAGGTACCAGTGCGGCCCAGTGGGCTGCTCTCGGCAGAGCCATGGGGCTGGGGCTGCCTGAGGCTTTGGGGGCCCAAATACCCCACAGTGCCCAGGATGCAGGGCTTGGAGTCAAAGGAGATTATTTTGGAGCTGTAAGATTTAATGTCTGGCCTGCTGGGTTTTGGACTTGTTTGGGGCCTGTTTCTCCTTTCTTCTGGCTTATTCCTCCCTTCTGGAAAGGGAATGTGCACCCAATGTCTGTTCCACCGTTGTATCTTGGAAGTAGATAAACTTGTTTTTTATTTTACAGGTTCACAGCTGGAAGGAGTTTTGCTGGACTCTGTACTTTTAAGTTGATGCTAAGGCTTTTGGGACTGCTGGGATGTGATGATTGTATTTTGTATTTGAGAGGGACATGAGTTTTGAGGGCCCGGGGGGAATGATAGAGTTTGAATATGTTTGTTCCTCCCACAGCTCCGGTTGAGATCTGATCCCCAATGTGGCAGTTTTAGGAGGTGTTTGGGTGATTGGGGTGGATTTTTCATGAATGGATTAATGCCCTCCCCAGGGTGGGGGTAGTGAGTGAGTTCTCACTCAATTAGTTGCCTGAGAGCTGGTTGTTAAAAGGAGCCAGGCACCTCCTGCAGCCCTTGCTGCCTCTCATGATGTGACCTCCCTGCACCTGCCATGAGCTGCTGGCCATGAGCAGAAGCAGCCTGAGGCCCGCGCCAGATGCAACTGTCCCAGAATTGTGAGCCAAATAAACCTCTTTTCTTTATAAATTACCCAGTCTTGGGTGTTCTGTTATAGCAACGCAAAAATGGACTAATACACATGCTATGCTGAGCAGGTTGCTGGAGCATTCAGAACTCTTGGGCTGGGATACCAGAAGGGAAAGAACTATATGGGAGGGTGTGTGTGGGATTCCCATGGGTCCTGGGCTGAGGTCTGTGCTGCCCATGCACAGGGTGAGGTGACAGAGTCTGGTGGAGCAGGGCTGCCGTGGGTCTGGGAGCTGAGTGGAGGGGCCAGAGGCACATGGGGCTGTGGATGTCGTGGTTCCCACCAGGGTGGAGTGACATTGCTCAATACCACCAGCATTCAGCTGAAACCCCAAGAAGGCCATGCCTTATGAGTAACAGCCGCATCCCGTGGTAAGGGCAATGCCCTGGGACAAAGAACACACTGGAATGGAATGGCCCTAACAAAGAGTGAAACTGAGCTTGTAGGCTCAGGAGGACCTACCAGCAATATCACTGATGCTCAGACAGTCCCAACACCAAAAGGCCCATAGGCTGATGAGCAGATATGAATAGATAAACAAATGTGGTGTATCCATACAATGGAATATTATGCAGCCATAAGAAGGGACAAGGCACTGACACATGCAACAGCATGGATGAGTCTCGAAAACACTGTGCTCAGTGGAAGAAGTCAGACACCAAAGATCACATGTATGTGATTCCACTTATATGAAATATCTGGAATAGGCAAATGTATAGATTAGTAGTTGCCTAGGACTGGGAGAGACAGTTGGGGGGACTGCTACAGGGTACAGGACTTCTTTTTGGGATGATAAAAATGTTCTTAAATTGATTGTGATGATAGTTCCACAACTCTTGAATAGACTACAAACCAGTGAAGTGTACATCTTTATTAAATGAATGAATTGTATGGAATGTGATGTATCTCAATAAAGCTATTAAAAAATTTAACATAAATATGTTGAGGTATAGAAAAAGGAAAAGAAAAAAGAAGTCAAAAGAACAGAACTTGAGATGATCCAGATGTTGGAATTAGCAGACAGGAACTTTAAAATGGCTGTTATAAATATTTTTAAGGGTATAACGAGTAAACATGGATATAATGAGTAAAGAGATGGAGAATCTCAGCAAAAAATGGAAACTATAAAGTAATTCATTGTATAGCTAACCATAAATGCAGCAGAAGAAAAGATCAATTGGCTTGAGGACAGATCAAATGAAATTATCCAATTAGAAGAACATAGAGGGCCGGCCTGGTGGCGCACTGGAGAGTGCACCGCTTGGGAGCACGGCGGCATTCCCGCCGAGGGTTCGGATCCCATGTGGAGACCGGTTCCCGCTCACTGGCTGAGCGTGGTGCGGGCACAACACCGAGGGTTGTGATCCCGTTGCCGGTCAGTAAAAAAAGATAAAAAGGAAAAAAAAAAAAAGAACATAGAAAAATCGAACTGAGCCTTAGTAACCTGCGAGACTAATATATGTTATAATGTTAATATATAGGACTAATGTATCAAGTAGTCTTACACATATGTAATTATTTAATTCCAAGAAGAGAGGAGAGAGATATAAGGTAGAAAAAAATTTTTAAGGACTAATGGCCAAATATTTCCCAAATTTGGTGAAAAATATTAACCCAGATATAAGAAACAGGACAAATACAAAGAAAACCAAACATGAACATAATAGTTAAACTACTACAAACCAAAGATAAAAAGGAAATCTTAAAGCAGTCAGAGAAAAAGGACACACATACACCAGGGAACACGGGCTGCTTCTTGCATTAAGCAGTGGATTCCTGAAGACAATACCTCAAAAGTCCTTAGTTTTCTTTTTAAAAAGCTGTCGATCAAGAATTCTATATCCTGAGAAAATTACTCTCCATAAGGGTGAAATAAAGACATTTTGAGATTTTTTTTTTAAGCTGAGAAATCTGTTGCCAGGAGACATGAACTATAAGAAATGTTAAAGTTCTCCAGGCTTCATGGAAGTGAAACCTGACGTAATTTGTACCTCTAGGAAGGAATGAAAAGCATTGAAAATGGTAAATATTTGAGCACATAAACACTGTCAAATTTATAACGTGGAAGTAAGTGTATGTGTTAACAATAGCACAAAAGACATGGGGGTGGGGATAGAATTTTACTGTTGTAAACTTCTTTACATTTTACGGAAAATGAGTCAATATTAATTCCAAGTGGCCTGTTACAAGTTAAGAATGCATGCTGTAACTCCTAGAGCAACCGCTAAAAAAGGTTTTATTTTATTTATAATAAGTCAATTAAGAAGATAAAATGAAATACTAAAAACATTTGACTTACCCAAAAGATAGGAAAAAAATAACATAGGACTAAAAAATAATAATAGGAACAAAAAGAAAATAAATAGCAAGATGGTAGACCTAAACCAAGCCATGTCATAATCACATTAAATGTAAATGAGCTAAACACTGTGATTTGGAGGCAGAAGTTTTCTTCTGCGTGTACCCTAACTCCGTGCTGCCCACAGGAGATGCATGTTAAATGTAAAGATCGACGAGGCTGGAGGTAAAAGGACAGAAGAGCTACGTGATGCAGACAGCCCGTATAGGAGAGCTGACATGGCTACATTAACGTCAGACAGTGTAGAGTTTAAGATGAGGAGTATTAGCAGAGATAGAGGTAGAGTTCATGATAAAATTGGCTCATTTCATCAGGAAGACGTACATCATAAATACATAGCACCTAATAACAGAACTTCAAAATATTTGAAGAAAGATTGACATAATTAAAGGGAGAAATAGACAAATTCACAATCATAATTGGATATTTTAATATCCTTCTCTCAGTCTTTGATAGAACAAGTGGACAAAAATTAGTAACGACACAAGATTTGAATAATACTGTCAACCAGCTTGACGTTAATTGGTGCTTTTTTTTCAAGGACTTGGAGAGTTCACTAAAATGGATCATCTACTGGGCTTTAAAATAAGCCTCAACACATTTCAAAAGATTGAAATCTTTACGAATATGTTTTATTATCATAATAGAATGAAATTAGAAATTTATATGATATTCAGAAGAGCCCCCAATATTTGGAAATTAAGCGACTCAACTCTAAATCCAAGAAAAAAAATCATAAGGAGAGACAGAAAATATTTCTAGTGAAATGAAATAAAAATAAAACATATCAGAATCTGTGGGATACAGCTGAAGCAGTGCTCAGAAGAAGACTAATACAAATGTTTATATTAGAACAGCGGAAAGGTCTAGATGTCTCAATCAATTACTTAAGTTTCCATCTACCAAGACAGCAAAATACGAGCAAATCAAACCCAAAAGAAGTTGAAGGAAGAGAAAAATAACGATAAGAACAGAAATCAATGAAACAGAGAACAGGCAAACAATAGAGAAAATCAACAAAGGCAAAAGTTAGCTCTTTGAAAAGATTAACACAATTAATAAACCCTTAGTAAGAGTGATCGAGAACAAAAGAGAAAGCACACATTTCCCACATCAGGAATAATACTGCAGACATTCGAAGGATAATAAGTGGTTTTATGAGCACCTCTTATGCCAACACATTAGATAACGTAGATAAAATGGAAAAATCCCTTGAAAAACACAAGTAACCAAAACTGACACAAGAAGAAAGAGAAAAACGTGAATAGTTCTACATGTACTAAAGAAATTAAATTCACAGTAAACCTCACCACAGAGAAGACTACAGGCCCCGCTGTTTCCACTGGTGAATTTTGTCAAACACTTAAGGAAGAGATATTATAAATCATACACAAACTGTTTCAGAAAATAGAAGAGGAAAAACAATTTGTTTTGTGAGGCC
Organism: Galeopterus variegatus; assembly: GCF_000696425.1. Lineage (NCBI taxonomy): Eukaryota > Metazoa > Chordata > Mammalia > Dermoptera > Cynocephalidae > Galeopterus > Galeopterus variegatus. The sequence continues at coordinate 103,618 of NW_007728267.1, read as the reverse complement.
AGCCAGTGGTTTGCTGGTAAAAATTTAACAACAAGCTCTCTGGCTCTCTGGGGGAGAAATCTAATTTGTAGCATTTGCCAGTTTCTGTGATGTGCATACTTGCTCCAGTGGCTGATTTCACATTACCAAGGACATCAGTGTGTGGAGTGGGGAAGAGATGCCCTCATGAGCTGGTTTGTACTGGCTCCTGCTTGCCCCCAGCACCAGAACAGCACTGACACCCAAGCTGAGAAAGATATTACAAGCCACCGAAATTACAGAGACACAGAGATCCTTAACAAAATATTAGCAAGTCAAATCCAGGGATCTGGTAAAACAATAAGGCATTATGACCAAGGAATATCTATCCCTGGAATGCAAGGTTGATTCAGTATTCAAAAATCGGTCCATTAATTTTACCATAATAACAGACCAAAGGAGAAACCCATATGATCATTTAAACAGAGGCAGACAAAAAACTCATCAAATTTAACACCCACTCATGATTAAATCTCTCCACAAACTAGGAATTGAAGGGATCTTCCTCAACGTGATAAAAGGCATGTACGGAAAACCTACAACTTCCCCCCCGAGGTCATGAACCAGGAAAAGACACTTTCCTTACCTTGAGATAAGTTAAGATTCCTTAGAAAGGATACAAAATCATTAACCATTAAAAAACTCAAACTGGTAAATTGAACTTCACCAAAAATTTTAAAAGCTCATCAAAGCCACCTTTAAGAAAATGAAAAGGTGAGTCACAGACTAGAAGAAGGCCCTTGTGGTACTTAATCTGACAAAGGGTTGGTACTCAGCATATGTAAATAACTCTGTAAATCATAAGAGAGAGACAAACAACTCCATTTAAAAATGGGCAAAAACTTGAGCAGATACTTCACAAAGAAGATATACACATGTGCAGTAAGCTCATGAAAGCTAATTGGTATCATTAGTCACCAGGGAAATGCAAATCAGAGCAACCATGAGATGCCATTACACACCTATTAGGAGGGGAACAGACTGTTCTGGCCATAGCACATGTCAGCAAGTGGAACTCTAATTCATTACTGCTGGGGGTGTGAAATGGTACAGTCACTTTGAAAAATAGGTGGTCATTTTTCTTATAAAATAAAACCTACCCTATGATCCAGCAATTCTGTTCCTAGGTGTTCATGTAAGAGACATGAAAACATATGTCCACACACAGACTTGCACGTGGACGTGTGTAGCAGCTCTATCCACGGTATCCTCCAACTGGCAACAACCTGGATGGTCTGCAGTGGTGAATGCACAGACAACTCAGCACTGTGGGACGTTCCTGCGGTGGAATACTCGTCAGCAAGGCCAAGTGCAGAACCACGGACTCACCCAAGAACACAATGGGCCTCTCAGACATTGTGCTGAGTGACAGAGCCAGACGCAGAGGAGGACCCGCCACGTAATCACGCTTACATCAAGTTCTAGAATAGGCAAACGAGTCTTTGGCAAAAAAAAAAAAAAAATCAGAAAGTAGCTGCCTGGTGTGTGTGTGTGTGTGTGGGGGGTGCCCCAGGAGGGGGGCACGAGTGGGGTGTTGTCACATGGGTGTGTATACTTGTAAAATGCACATGATTGTGCCCTTCATGTCTGCGCATTCATTGTAAGTAAATTAATCTATGCACATGGAACATTATTCCAGTGATTCTTCAAGTTAAGTCTGAGAACCACCAAATCTGGGTTTTTGGTAAGAGACTGCCCGGCAGCCTGAGTGGGTACCAAGTCCCCCAGGCAGATCACATCCCGCCAGTGACCCAGCTGTGGCAGGTGGTGCCCTACATAGTGTGACATCCACCAAAGTTGTTGGATGTATTTGTGCCTCAGCTTCTCATCAGTGAGATACAAGGACTGCCCAACTGTCATGGGACACGTGCTTAGGAATGATTCTCGCAAACTGGGTGCTGACGGCTGATTGTCATTCAAGAGAAAGGGAAAGGTGGCAATTCAGTGTGGGGCATGAAGCCACTGCACCTTCTGCCCCACAGTGGGCTTTGGACCTTGCCAGGAGGCTGCAGGGCTGCTGGGCAGCTGGGCGGGGGGATGGGTGTGTGTGGGAGGGGCCTGCCCCCATGGGTCTCCTCTCTGAATCCTAGAGCAGGTCTCCTTTAATGATGCCCATGCTGCAAGACATGCTTGGGTTTCAGCCTGAAGGCAGCTGCTCAAAACCTTCTTGAAGGGAGCTGCTCGGCATTTCCCGCCAGGCTGTGTTCTCAGCTTCCACCCAGCTCGGACCCCCGTCTGCCCAGTGAGTCGGGCTAGGTGGTGCTACTCACCCTGCCCATAGGCTTCCTGGTGCAGAGTGGGGGACACCAGGATGAAGGGCTTAATGGGGGTCAGGAAGGTGGGGACAATTATTTCTACTAAAGCCCCAGCCGGGCACGTCGTGGGTGATTGAAAAACACTAGAATAAATGATAAGACCAACGAAGGAGCCACTGGTAGAATCAGAAATGATGGACACAGGTTCTGGGAAGTTTTCCCAGAGGAGGCGGGCATAGGCCAGGACGACAGAGGGGGCATCTGGGCGGAGACAGGGGCTGGCAGGACCTCAGAGCCTGCCGAGAGGCACTCGGCCTTCAGCCCCCCGCCAGCCTTGGTGCTGTGAGTGCGCGGGCTGAGCTAACCACAACCACGCAGACTTGCTGCGAATGGTTCCCAGTTAAAACTGCAAATTCACTGGAACAAGGAGGGCTAATTATATCCCACTTGTTACCATCGCATCTCGTTAATATTCCAGCAGCTGTTTCAGCAAGATAATGACGGCTCCAGCCGGAATGACTGAACAGATAGATTTAAAATCAGTAACAACACGGTTCCCAGAACGTTCTTCCTCCGCACACAGAGCAAAGCCCTGGCAGAGAGGAGTGTTTGCTCGCCCCGAAAGACAGAGGCAGGCGCATGAACGTGGCTGTGTGTGTTAGTTTAACACACTTCAATGGCGACTTCGGGAACTCTCCCATCGGTGTGCTGCTTCCTAAATAGAGCCACCCCGCCCCCATATTCGTGGTCTGTTTGGGATTAATTGTGCCGTATTGTAAGAGGTGACATCTAGAAACGCTGGCTGCTGATGTCGCATTGTGTCATGGATTCTCTTTCTCTGTCAGGGCCATTGCATTGGTTGCTATCTTGCTGTGCAAACAGACTTAAAAATTGCTGTTATGACAATGAGGCTCTTTCCATAACTTTGAATGTGCGATAAAATGATGGTGGAGTAACAGTTACCAAAACAACAGTGCCCAGATGACAGGCAGCATGCGCGCCTTTCATGACACAGGCTTCAATGGTGCGGCTTCTAGCTTGCCTGGAACAAAGCAATGCCTGCTGTCATAAAAAAACAAAACAAACAAAACAAAAAAACACTTCTTATTTTGAAATAATTGCCGATTCACAGGAATTTGCAAAGACAGTGCAGAGACATCCATGTACTCTCCACCCGGATCCTTCCAGTGGCTACATCTTATACAACTACAGTGCAACACCACAACCAGGACATGGCGTCTGTACACTGTGTCTGCTTCTTTGCCACTTGTCACACATGTAACCACCACCACCACCATCAGACCCAGAGCTACTCTGTGACTACAAAGACCTCCCTACTCCTACCCCATCATAGCCCCCCCGCATATCCCTAGCCCCTGGTAACCACCGACCTGTCCTCCAATTTCATCATTTTGAGAGTGTTACATAAATGGAGCCCCATCGTGATGACCTGTTGGCTTCTTCCCCTCACCTTTGTAGTGCCCTTGCCATCCAGGTTGCTGCATGCACCAGCAGATCTTTTTCACAGCTTAGCCATGTTCTGTGGTGTGTGGTGCCAGAGCGTATTCAAGCCATTCAGCTCTTGTAGGACATTTTGGTTGTTTCTAGCTTTTGGCTGCTACAAATGAAGTTGCTATGAGCAGTTGTGCATAGGTTTCCGTGTGAACGTCTGTTTTCATTTCCCCGGGATACAGGCCCGTTTTGAAGACTCCCGTGCACCGTTTCCACAGCAGCCGTACCATTTTATATTCCCACCAACACAGTATGAGTGATCCAGTTTCTACGTGTCCTTGTCAGCATTTGGTGTTTTCATTACTTGTTTTAGCCATTCTGACGGGTGTGTAGCGATACTTTGCCCTGGTTTGAATCTGCGTTTCCCCAATGGCAGGTGACATTGGATGTCCTTGCATGGGCTTATGTGCTCCGCAGACAGCCTCTCTGACCAAAGGTCTCTTTGTGTCTTTCGCCCATTTTCTAATTGGACGATTTGGTTTTTACTGCCGAGTTTTGGAAATCCTTTATATTTCTATGAGTCCTATGTCTCTGTCGGACATGGAGTTTGCAAATGCTTTCTCTCTGTCTGTAGCTTGTCTTTTCATCCTGTTAGGTTTTCTTTAATTTTAACAAATTTCTCTAATTCCAGTTATGTCCACTGAGACTGGTGAGGCTGTGGGAACTTTGAGCCTTCCTGCCCAATGACCCTTCTGACAAGGCTTCCCCATGGACGTGGTTTCTGTGTGCCGAGATGGGTTTAAAGCAGCTGACAGCTTGCTGACTTCAAACTCAATCAGTTGTTTCCCAGAGTAGATTTGTGTGAAGATATAACCTGGGACATTGGATGGGAAAGTGTTGCTGTTCAGATTTGAAAATGCCTCCTGCACCTGCCAGGTCCTCGTTTCTGCTGGGGAGACCACGAGGCAGAGGAGAGCCGGATGAAGCTGCACATGTGCCGGGCCGTACAAAGCCGCGCAGGCGCTGCGGGCCCTTCACAGTGGAGCCCGGCTGCCCCACATTGGCACCGGGAAGTTCAACAGCCACTTAAATTCTCACAGGTGTGTGAGTGGTGCCTCTCTAGGCTTACCTGGGTTGAGGAGACCCAGAGGGGCCAGTCACTCCCCCTTCCAGCCTCAGGGTCCTCATCTCTGTGTGGCAGGGGGTGGATGAACATAAGTCATCTCTGTGGTCATCCTGGCTGTGACGTCTGCTTCTGCAGCCAGGCGGAGCCGTCTTCTGTGCGAGTGTGAACGCTGGGGCAGCACACCAGCACCCTTGTGGGGCCCCAGGTGCGCACTGGCCTGTAATCCCACGTCCACAGGGATGAGCCCACACTGACGAGGGCCAGGGGAGTGCTCAGAAGAGCGGTTGTGCCCGTTGTCATGGTGAGCTGGGCTTTCTTTGTCTTCTGTAAATGACTTATTTTTAATAACAAAAGTCGTGGAAAGAGAAACTCAGAGCCTGTGCATTGCTGGTGGGAATGTAAAACGGTGCAGCCAGTTCGGAGGAGTCTGATAGTTCCTCAAAATTGTTAAACATGGAATTACCATGTCATTTAACCATCCCACTTCTAGGTGCATACCCAAGAGAAAAGAAAGCATACATTCACATGAAACCTCCTCATGAATGTTCATAGCAACAGTATTCACAGTAGCCAAAAGTGAAAACAACCCAAGCGTCCACCTACTGAGGAACAGATAGGCACAATGTGGTTCATTCATACAAGGGAATACTATTCAGCCATAAAAATGAATGAAGCTCTAACACACACTACAACACAGACGAGCCTCAAAAACGTGCCCAGTGAAGGAAGCCCGACACTAAGGCCATGTATTGCACAATTCTGGTGCTAGGAAATGTCCAGAATAGGCAAATCTGTAGAGACAGAGAGTAGACTAGTGGCTGCCCAGGTCAGGGGCAGGGCAGAGGGCAACGGAGAGTAACTGCTAATGGGGACGGGGTTCCTTTCCAAGGTGGTAAAAGTGTTTAAAAATTGATCATGGTGGTGATTGCACAACTCTGTGATTATGCTAAAAGCCATTGAGTTGTATGCTTTAAATGGATGGGTTGTATGGTACATAAGTTATATCTCAATGAAGCTGTTTTAGAAAGTTATAGGTGTCACACGTTGAGTCTACGTGTGTGCTTTGGCCACTGGGACCCTCAGATTCTGCACATCACGTGGGGTTCCAATCTCCCTGAGACTGTCTGAGGACAGCAGGTTTTGGGCTTTGCAAATGTGAAGTGTGCAGAGGAAGGAGGGCAGAGCAACTCCTCCACCGTGAGCCCCGCTGGGCTGGTGCAGAGCCCTCTTGGGTGTGTGGCTCCTCAGGCTCAGCAATGGGTCCCTCCACCAGCCTTTCTGTTTTGACACTTTCTGAATACCTGATGTCAATGCACCCAATAGTCCCACGGGACTTACCTGTGCTTCAGATAAGAGGTATAGACAACAGAGACACAATTGTGCCAGGCGGAGTTTGAGTTCCCCTTTAAATAGAGTATGAAGCTTTTTGAAAATGGGAGCGCTGCCTCAGGTCATTTGTCCCCACGCTATTTGGAATTGGGTTAAACGTTCTTGCCTTCCACGTACCAGCAGAGCCTGATGGGATCGTGAGAAGTTGTTTAGCTTCTCCTCTTGTGTATTCGTTTTCTGTTGCTAGATAATAAAAACTTACCCCAAACTCACCAGCTTAAACAACACACATTTATGATTCTCACAGTCAGGAATCCAGAAGTAGCTTAGCTGGGTGGTCTGGCTCAGAGTCTCTCATGAGACTACAGTCAGTGTGTTGGCTGAGGCTCCAGGCATCTGAAGGCTGGACAGGGTCTGAGGGTCCCTTTCCAAGAAGGCCGGCTCACACGGCTGTCAACAGTGGCTTCAGTTCCTCCACACGTGGACTCTCCACATGGCTACTTAAGTGTCCTCACAACAATGGAGGCTGGTTCCCCAGAGAGAAAGATCAAGAGCGAGGAAGAAGGAAGATGTGCAAACTAGTTTTGGAAGTCACACACTGTCACCTCTGCCATATTCTGTGTTAGAGGTGAGTCACCAAATCAGTCCACACTCAAGGGAGGGGAGGAGTGTCAGGGATATTTTTGAAACCATCACACCCCATGTCTGGACGGAAACAGTGCTGAGAAGCGTTTATCATGACCACCTACTCCTCCTACTGACAGGTTAAGCCTGGGAGGTGACATTTGGACCTGACTCACCCAGCGGTGGCCTATGGGGCCCCTTTTAGATTCATGGAGGTTGGCGATGGCTGGCAAGGGCTGGGAGGAAGGCCCCTCATTCTGTGAGGTGTTGGATGTATTGTGGTATGACTGGCCCTGGTGCTCTGTCTGCCAGATTGTGTGAGGAAAGAGGAGTCTGTGGTCCTGGGTCTTGTTGGACGTCCAGTGTGCTCACTGTGGCTGTAAGATGGTAGTTTCCAGGCTGTGATTAGAATTGTCTGGGAGGTCCCTCATGGCGCAGCTCCTTGCACTTCTGTGGAGACTTGCTGGGTCAGGCTGGGTCAGGCTGGACCGCACAGTCCTTTGGCAACTACCAGGCCACCCTGCCCCACCCTCCATGCTGTTCCCAGGGCTGGCCTGGGACCCTGTGCTCTCCCTGTACTGTTTTCTGCTCTGCTCTGATAATGTTTAAGCAATTTCCCAGGTGGCTGGCGAGGCCAATGTTTTGACCAGGTGATGACTAGCACCTGCACTTCTTCAAGTTTTTAAAGACCCAGTTTTTGGACTAAAGACTTCTGCAGCCTTTCTCTCTAGTTCATCTTTGAATTCTCCCTCCCTCCCTCCGTTTGCGGCTGTTTTTCTGAACGGCCTGGGCCGCGGCATCCCGCTAGCTTTACTATTTATCTGGCAACATGAAGTTCAGGCCACAGGGCTTTCCCTGAGCTCAGGCTGAGCAGACCCCACCCGCTGTCACAGGCAGGCGCCCTTATTCTTGGTCACGTGACTTTGAAAAATTAAATTAGGAGACTTTAATTTATTTATTTTTCTAGTTTTATTAATTTTGCTCAGAGTAAGATTTATACTATTAATCTCTTTTGAGTCTTATTGAGGGTTTTTTTTTTTTTTGATGGCCTAGCAGGCGGTTGGTTTAGGGGACATCCCACAGGCCCCCGAGAAGGTGTGAGTTGTGTCCCTGGGGCTGGTGTCTGGTGTCTGGTGAGGTGGCCAAGTCTCTGCTGCTACATTATTTGTGCCCTCTCCAGCCCGACCCGCCAGGGCCTCAGCCTCCTGCAGCCCATGCTTCTAGGGCACGACCACCCAGCTCTGGCTGCTGCGATCCAGTTAGTGGGGCTCCGTGGCGCCTGGCCCCACCGTTCCTGCCTTGGAGGAGGCCTCTCCCCACCTGGGAAAGTCGTTCCTGGACACAACACAATCAGGTAATAAGGAACTAAACTTGCCCTAGAATCCCAAATCAGTAAGTTCAAGCAAGATCAATTAGGCTAATCTGGTGTCGCTGATCTTGAACTCAGAAAATGATTTTTCTAATAGATTTATTCAGCAGCGTTTTAATTCACCATCTATTAACTTAATTAAAGTGTCTCTTTTTGATTCATGTTTTTAAAAAGCCTTGATTAGGCTTTTTCATCAGCTGAACAGGTCCTTGCTGCTCATTAGTAAACAGTCACCTTTCTGCATCTGGCCACCTTTGCTTTAGCAGAGGAAATGGAGGGAAGTCTCATTTCCATGCCTTGCCTGCTGAGTAACCTCAGGCAGTCACTCAGCCCTCTCTGAGCCATTCTCTCCTGGTCTGTAAAGTGGGTGAAGACCCCTTCTGACTTATGTCCTGGGGCTGCAGTGCTCATGAGGCCCTGCTGTGGCCTATGCACTGGTCAGCATTCTGACCTGGGGAGCAGGGTCACTCTGGCACTGTGGCTCTGGGTCTTGTGCCTGGGCTGTGCATGTAGGCATGCATTCACACGTGTGTACATATATGCACTGATGTTTGTGCGTACATTTGTGAATCTGTGTTTGCATGTACATGCATAGGTGTCTGCACATTCATGCATGTGTATATGTGTTCATGTGCGCACACACACGCATGGGTGTTTGCATGCATGTGTACGTGCACATGAGTGTGGGCACGTGTGCACGTTACACATGCATGTGTGTGAACATGTATGTATTTATGGGTGTTTGGGTGAATTGTGTATATGTGTGTGTTTGCATGCATGCGTATGCATGAGTGTGTTTGGACACATATTACGTGTGCAAGTTTGTGTGCATGTGTGTAAATGTTTGTATTTGTGAGTGAATGTGTGTATATATGAGTGTTTGTGTACGTGTGTGTGTGCACAATCATGTGAGCATGAGCTCCAGGAGCTCTGCTGCCCTCGGGGCCGCCTCTCCTGAGGCTTGGACCAGCACACGTGGGTGCAGATGCTGGCTGCAAGCCTCCCTGTGCCCCGGGCCCACAGACAAGCCTTTAACATACAGCTGGAGAAGCCTGGCCCGAATTGGGCAGGATTAACATTCACTCCCGTGGTCACGTGGTGGGCCATGAACAGTTAATCTTCAACACAGGGCAGCAGGAAGCGTTGTTTGATATCCTTTTTAATAAAGCGAATAAAGTAGACAACTACCAGGGGCATCTTTAAATTCAGCCAGTGATGCCCACAGGGCCGGGGCCTTTCCACAATGTCATACTTGTTTCCTCGTTGCTGACAAGAAACACCTTCTTTAGCAGAAAGTGACACTCAGCCCACGGGAAGGAAAGAGTTACAAGAACACACCCCCTCCCCAGCTGCGCCCACTGTGGGGCCACACCAAGGCCAGCTGTGGCCTGAGCCACGTGTGGCACAAGCAGCACGGTGGAGAGGTGATGTGGGTGTAACAAACTTGCACCCACCTAAAAGCAGATGTGGGCCAGGGAGCTGCAGCACAGGAGGCTTGGTGGGGGGCCCCAGCCCCCCTGCTGTGTGGGCAACCGCCCTGGGGCAGCTCAGGGAGGCCTGGACATGCTCACCCCTGGTGACCACTCTGATCTATCTCTGCATTCGTTGGCCAGATGACATTGACAGATACTGCAGTTGGAATTTCAGCTGTGACATGTATTTTGCATATAACAAAATAAGCCCCGGATTAATTTTTTCCAAATAAGGGTGGAGATATTAATGATGTCGAGAGAACCGCACCTTGCTGGCTCTGTAGTCTGTCACATCTGACTTTTTATGACTTGCAAAGTGCACCTCTGGTCTTGTGGGGTCAAGACATTAACCTTCCCGGAGAGTCCCGTGTCTCCGGGTCTCTTGCATGTTGATCGTGGACACCCGGCCCCCATTTCCCTGGGAGGACCATGGACAAGACCGAGCGTTTTTTATGTGTTGTTGGGTGACGATTCCTTCCCTTTTGGAGGGAGCGCGAGGGGGGCTTGACATTTTGCATTTCAATGGGTTTTCTTATTAATCCACCTGCACATACACAAAAACCCCTTTCTGTGCTGCACAGGGCATAATTTAAGAGGCTGCAGAAATAAAAGGGGACTGAGTGTTATTGTTATTCTCACTATACAGATGTTTACTCTGCTCCCCCCTCCCCTATTTCCACTTCTGTCTGGTTGGTGACGACATAAATAGGATGTGTCTCCTCGCCATTTCTGAAAGGCTTTGTTTTCCGGGACAGCAGCCTATTATGATGTCACACAGTGGGACAGTAATAACCACCCCCCCACCCTCGAGACTCAGCGCAAGACAAAGGAGGAGCTGTGTGTGTGGTGGGAGGTGTATGAGGGCGGGGGGGACAGGGAAGCAGGACCGGGGGGAGCGTGGGGGTGGGGAGCACGGCGGCCCACAGGCCACACAGGCAGGCCGTACAGGGAGGGGCGCTGACGCGTGGACAATGCTCAGGGCTCCGGCAAGGCGTCTCCTCCTGGGATAGGGCCCCAGAGTCCTGGAATGTGAGCTGGGATGGCAGCTGGATCTTGGGTGGGTGTGGCTCCTGCACGCCACAGCTATTTCTCGGAGCCCTAAGGATGTGCCCACAAGTGGTGGGGCACGTGGCCAGGTGGGGTCTACACAGCAAAGACACAGTGCCTCAGGGTGACTCAGCTCAGCCAGCTGAAGGAGAAGGTCTGATTCTCTTCAGGGGTGCAGAAAAGAGTTTGATAAAACTGAGCTTACACTTAGGACATTTAAAAAGCCTGTGGAGTCTGGAAGAGGGAGGAATCTTCTCAACCTTCAGAAGGGCGGCATCGCACAGCCCCAGAACAAGGCAGTCTCTCTCCCATGGCAGAGCCAGCGACGCGGAGGTGCGGGCCAGTGTGCAGGGTGGGGTAGGGAGGAGAAGACCTGGGGAAGAGGAGGCCACCCTGCCCTCGGCATGGACACAGAGCTCCAAATTAACCTGCAGATGCTATCGGCACTAATGGGAATTTTCAAGGTTTCTGGATTCAAGACAATGAACAAGTATCAATGGTGTTTTTATACACTGACAGCAAAAAGGAAGAAAACAAATATAGGAAATACCATTTACAATAGCATCAACGTATGAATGACACCAGGACAAATGTGGTAAACACATGCAACACACTTATGGAAAACATGCAAAACTTTACTGGCCAATAAAATCCCAGTGGGGGAAGGGAGGAGAGAGAGACTGACTTCACAAGATGATTCTAAAATGTACACAGAAGCACAAAAAAGCCGAGAACAGCCCAGGCAGTCCTGGAGCAGGTGGAAGTGCTCGCTCTGCAGATGGCAGACGTGTTACAGACCCACAGTGATGGAGAGTGTGGGGGCCCCGGGGCAGGGCTGGGCACGCGGGCCCATGGGACATGACAACCCAGCATGCGGGCAGACCCACGCCTGTGCCCCACAGACCCCAGCCTGTGATCGAGGGAGGCAGTGGTGCAAGGCATGGAGGGAAGGGTGGACTCTTCCGTGCTGGTGCCTACATAGGAAAAAACGTTAAACTGATGCCTGCCTCATGCCAAATGCACTTTAGGTGTATGATAAACCCAGGTGTGAAGAGCGAAGTTGTAAAGATTTAGAGACAACACAGA
>NW_007728267.1:90145-91047 GCF_000696425.1 Galeopterus variegatus | reverse complement strand
ATCACAAGCATGCTCATGCCTGCAAAATCCCAGAAACTATTCAGATGTCCATCAGCAGGCTAATAAATCAGTGGTGATGTTGCCACACCAAGGAATGCTATGCAGCTGCAAAAATGAATTTTAGAATCATAATGTTCAGCGAAAGATGCAAGTCACAGAATACACAATATATGGAGAGTCATTCCATTTGTAAAGCGTTCAAAATTAGGCAAAGTTGTAAAATATTTTATTTAGGAAGCATACAAAAGAGGTAAAGCTGTAAAAGAAAGCTAGGATCCAGCAGTTCCATTTCTGGGTATATACACAAAAAAATTGAAAACAGAATCTCAAGGAGCTATTTGCACACCCATGTTCATAGCAGCGTTATTCACAGCAGCCAGAATGTGGAAGCAACCAAGCGTCCAACAGATGAATGGATAAGCAAAACGTGGTCCATGCACACAATGGAGTATTATTCAGCCCTAAAAAGGAAGGAAATTCTAACACATGCTACAATGTGGATGGATGAACCTGAAGGACATTGTGCTGAGGGAAATAAGCCGGTCACAGACGCAAATGCAGGGTGATTGATTCCAGTCACACCAGGTCTCCAGCATAGTCAGATTCACAGACAGAAAGTGAAGTGATGGTTTCCAGGGCTGGGTGGGGCCAGGGAGTCACTGTTTAGTGGGACAGAGCTTCAGTTTGGGAAGATGAAAGGTTCTGGAGATGGATGTGGTGACAGCTGCACAACCGTGTGAATGTACTTAGTGCCCCAAACTGGACATTTAAAAATGGTTAAGATAGTAAAGTTATATTATGTGTATTTTTTTTTTTTGTCCTTTTTGAGACCGGCTGCACGGCGTTCAGCCAGTGAGCGCACTGGTCATCCCTATATAGGATCTGAACCCGCGGCGGAAGCA
>NW_007728267.1:56828-89129 GCF_000696425.1 Galeopterus variegatus | reverse complement strand
GTTTTATTTCTGATCCTTTGTGTTTGATCTGTTTGATCTGTAACTGCTTAAATACATGTACTTTTTACATGTACTTCTCTGATACAACATTTCATGATGAAATAATTAAAACAAGCCAATGGGTGCCACCTGCGTGCACTGGCTGGCTGTGCCTTTGAGAGTTCAGTTTGCCATGAATTCATTTTAGAAAAATAAGCAAACACGGAGAGGACCCCAACGCCACCTTGCTGGGGAAGCCCAGTCCCTCGTATGCAGTGTCCCCATTTGTGGGAGGCTCTGGCAAGGAGCACTTTCAGGGGGAAGAGATTTTGGAGCACTTTGAGTAGGAATGACCGTCTCAGCACTTTGCTGGGAGTTTGGAACCTTGGAAGTGCAAAATTTGCTAATTTTTCAAATTTTTAATTGACAAAATATTTCTCAGAGCAAATGGTAGTGTCTGATGCTGAGGCATTTCTGTTTGTCTTGGGAATATGGTTTTTATGGGTGTGTCCTGCATGAGTGCAATTCTGAGGCGGGCAAGAAGACGGTTCCATCAGCGTGCTGGGTCTGTGCTCCACTCTCAGGCCGGGGTCCTATCCGTCACTGTGTGGATGACTGGCTTCCGTCTTGGACATTCCTTCACTTATGGTCTCCTATACCTTTTAAAAAAATTAGCAGACTTTATTTTTTATTGGGGTTTGAGGTTTACGGCTAAACTGAGCAGAAAGAACCGAGAGTTCCCATGTACCCCTTCTCCCCTCACACGAGTCCCCTGTCATGAACACCTTGCGTTAGTGTGGTGTGTTGTTACAGCTGAGCCAACACCGACACACTCCTATTAACGAAAGTCCTCAGTTTACATCAGGGTTCATTCCTGCTGTTGCATGTTCTGTAGTTTGTATAATGCTCAGTGACGTGTCCACCATTACAGTGCCATACGGAGCAGCTTCACCCCCCTCAGTGTCCTCCGTGCTCCACCTGCTCATCCCTCCCTCCCCACACCCTGGCAAACAATGATTTTTTAATTGATTCCATAGTTTTGTCTTTTCCAGAATGTCCTAGGGCTGAAGTCATACAGTCTGTAGCCTTTTCGGACTTGCTTCTTTCATTAGTAATATGCATTAAAGGATCCTCCGCATCTTTTTGCAGTTTGGTAGCTCATCAATTTTTTAGCACTAAATAATTTTCCATGGTTCCTGTGCCTTTCCCCCCAAGCACAACGAGGCTAGCCATGTCTGCCGCTGTCCTGCCCCTGCTCACGGTGGTGCCCCTTCACAGCTCACGGGACAAGCCCCAGTGCTCCCTCAGTTTTAAGCTCGAGCACAGGTTCTCTCTTGCTGGGGTCTCTATTTCAATGGGATAGTAGGGGCAGAAACATTTTGCCTTTGTCTCTGCTGGCTGATGGTCCTTAGGTGGGTGATTACCTCACCTGTGTGTAAGGAGCAGGGGTCTACCTCACCTGTCTGTGGGGGGCAGGTGTCTACCTCACCTGTCTGTGAGGGGGAGGGGTCTACCTCACCTGACTGTGAGGGGCAGGGGTCTACCTCACCTGTCTGTGGGGGACAGGTGTCTACCTCACCTGTCTGTGAGGGGCAGGGGTCCTGATGGGAACCAGAAGTGTCTTGGGATGCTACAGCTCTGGGGAGGCAGATGTGGATGATAGACTTTTTTCCACCAAAGATAGCCCACAAACCCAGAGACCCATCCTTCCTTGTGAGATAAGGGGCAGCGGGTGAGGGGATTTGGGCTCAGGGGGTCTCATGGAAATCAGTTCTCACTAAGTGTCCTGCTGCCTTCCTGCTCTGACCTCTCTCATTAATATAAGGGTACTTGAAAAAGTTCACGGAAAGATTCACATTATCCTTTAATTCTATTTTTCCATGAACTTTTGGAAGTGCCCTGGTATATATAGAACCTAAACATGGCAGACATTAATTCCTCCCCCAAGAGTAGTAATGCTTTCTTTCTCTGCTAATGTCCAATACAACCGATCACACTCTCATTAGAGAGACAGAGCCCATGTTCATAAAATGCAAAACTAACTTTCCACCCCCAAGGAGGCCTCAGTGAAGAGGGTAATGACTGAATTTTCCTAATTTCAGAGAATCGCATTTTTCAACTTCAGGCAACCCATCTATAAAGGCAGACACAATAGATTGCATCGTCATTTACACGGCTGATCTGTGGAGTAGAGGGAGCCACCTCGAGGGCAGGGGGTGGGGCATCCTGGCTTTCATGAGACACTGAGACGGCGACTCCAAGAGGCAGATGGGGACCCTGGGAAGAGCCCTGTACACCCATTACCTGGGGATAGCTCTGCACACCCATCACCTCAGCAGATCCCTCCAACCATATCAGCTGGACAGAGCCCTCCACTCCCATCAAATGGGCAGACCCCACCATTACCATCATCTAGGCTGAGACCTCCATCCCTATCACTTGGGCATAGCCCTCCACCTCTGTCAGCTGGGCAGAGTCCTGCACTCCCATCACATGGGCTCATCCCTTCATCCCCATCACCTGGACATAGCCTTCCACACACATCACCTGGGCACAGCCTCCACACCCAACACCTGTCCATCACCTGGGTTGAACCATCCACCCCCATCACCTGGTCATAGCTCTCCACACCCATCACCTGGACAGAGCCCTCCATACAGAACATCTGGGCAGAGCCCTCCATACCCTTCACCTCGGCATTGCTCTCAATACAATTCACCTGGGCAGAGCCTTCCACAGCCTTCACCTGGGCAGATTCCTTAACAACCACCAGCTGGGGAGAGCAATCTACCTCTATCAGTTGGGTAGAGCCTTCCACACCCATCACCTGGTCATAGCCCTCCACTTCCATCACATGGGCTAAGCCCTCCACCCCTGTTACCTGAGCATAGCCCTCCACACCATCACTTAGGTATAGTTCTCCACACCCATCACATGGCCAAAGTTCTGCACACACATGATGATGGAAGAGCACTCCACACCAAACACCTGGGCAGATGTGTCCACCCCATCACCATTCACCCTCATCAACTGGGCAGAGCCATCCACTCTCATTACCTATGAAGAGCCTTCAACACTCATCACCTGGGCAGAGCACTCCACCTTGATCACCTGGGCATAGCCCTCAGCTTGCATCACCTGGGCTGAGCCTATCTCACCCATCACCTGTGTAAGGTGTCCACCCCATCACCTGGACTGAGCCCACAACCCTCATTACCAAGGCAGAGCACTCCACACCTATTACCTTGGTACAGCTCTCCACAGCCTCCACCTGGGCGTAATCCTCCACACCTATCACCTGGGCTGAGCCCTCCATTAACATCATCTGGTCTGAGCTTCCACTCCGATCACCTGGGCAGAGCACTCCACATCCATATCTGGGCATAGCCCTCCACGGACTTGACCTGGGTAGAGCCCTCCAAACACATCTTCTGGGGGGAGCTCTGCACACTCATCACCTGGGCAGAGCCCTCCATCTCTATCAGCTAGGAAAAACCCAGCACACAATCACCTGGGCAATGCCCTCCACACAATTCACATGAGCAGAGCCCTCCACTCCATTCACCTGGGCAGACCCTTCCACACTGATCAGCTGGGCTGAACTTCCACCCCCATCACCCGGGCAGAGCACTGCACACCCATAACCTGGGCAGAGCCCTCCAACTATATCTTCTGGGCAGAGCCCTCCACACCAATGATCTCGGCAGAGCCCTAAATACCCATCACCTGGGCTGAGCTTCCACCCCTAACACCTGGGCAGATCCCTCGACACAGATCACCTGTGAGAGCCTTTCTCCTCTATCAGTAGGGCAGATAGATCCTCCACACCTATCACATGGCCATAGCCCTCCGCCTCTATCAGCTGGGCAGAGTCCTTGTACCCATCACCTGGTCACATCCATCTACACCATTCACTTGAGCAGAATCCTCTACACCTGTCGACTGGGCTGAGACCGGCACACATATCATGTGGGGAGAGCTCTGCACACCTATCACCCGGACTAAGCTGTCTACCTCCATCACCTGGGCAGGGCCCTCCACTCCCATCACCTGAGCTAAGTACTCCACACCCATCGCCTGGGCAGGGCCCTCCATTCTCATCACCTGGGCAGACCCCTCCAACCCCATCACCTGGGCTGAGCTCCCCACCCCCTTCACCAGGACAGAGCACTTCACATCTATCAACTGGGCAGAGCCCTCTAAGCCTTCACCAGGGCAGAACCCTCCACACCAACCACCACGGAAGAGCCCTCCACGCACATCATCTGTGGAGTGCCTTCCAACTCTACCAGCTGTGCAGAACCCCGTATACTCATCACTTGGGCATGCCCTCCACACAATTCACCTGGTTAGAGCCCTCCACACCCATCGCCTGGGCAGAGTCTTCCACGCCATTACCTGGGCAGAACCCTCTGCCCCTTTAACTGGCCAGAGCCCTGCACACCCATCTGCTCCCAGTTACCTTGTGGTCCAAGTGTTGCAGCTTCCCGAGGCCCACTTCCTATCTGTGAGGAGGAGCAGATACCCACGGCACTCTCTGTGCAGAGAGCCCTGTGCTGCTGCCCTTTGCAGCAGCAGCTCAGGTGCATGTCTGATCAGACAGGGGAACCTGAGGGGACGGTGTTGTCACCTGCTGACAGGGGCTCCTCTTGGAAAAGCAAAGTCCCCAAGCTGAGGTCCCATTTGCTTGTCTTCCTGTGAACCACACCCAGGATCCTTCACCCCCATTTCCAAACTTGGTTCGTTTAAACTGCAGTGAGGATCGGGACAGTGGTGAGGTAGCCTGTGAGACACATACGTCCCGCTACAACATAGAATGGGTTTCCTGGCACAGATCTCATTGCACCTGTCTTGATCTTTCTCCATCCACCACTCTGCAGCCCTCTTGATGGCTCCACCCTTTTCTTGGTGTCCAGACTGACACAGGGAGTACAGAGGGAAGGTGTGCAGGTCAGTTATCAGGGAAGGCTCCCTGGAGGGAGTGGCATGTGAACCGAGGCATGAGTGGTGGCTAAAGCCACCTCCAAGAGAGAGGGCAGGGAGAGCTCCAGCCAGAGGGGGCTCAGGTGCAAAGGTGCCAAGGTGCAGAACACTGGGGCAGACCCCCGAGGCCACCCGTGGGCCCACCACTTGGGAACTTTGCTCAACCATGTTGAGGCCCAGTCATGCCCGAGAGCCTGGATCCATGCCACTGTCCCCGATCAGCATGCCCACTGTGGGCCTGGGGAGGAGCTTATGACACAGTCACATTTATGAATGGGTCTCTGGCCACTGGGGGGTCCCAAGGTGGCACAGAGCAGATCCAGGTGGGAGGTTTTTGTCTGTAAATAGCTGTTTGAAGCAGAAACCCGGGCCTGCTGGATGTATTGGCCTTGGAGCCAGCCGGGTCCCCAGGAAAGCTGCGTCTGTCAGGTTCCTGCACCTCCAAGGGTGAAGCAGAGGTTCTGGACAAGGCTCCGGAGGTCTCCAGACCAACTTGGGGGCAGCCCCTGAGCCCAGAAGCTCCCAGGGCCCTCAGTGCGGCTCCACTGGTGTCACATGCTGCCTGACTCTGGGCTCAGAGAGGAGGGACTGCCCTGTCCAGGATCCGGGGTGGGGGAAGTGAGCGCTGCCCACCTGCCCACCTGGCATGGTCCTCTCTGCTGGCGCACGCGGCTCCAGACCCAGGCAGACCTGGCAGTCCCCTCAGGATGGGGCAGTCCCCGGCCACTCCATGAGGACAAGGAACCTTCCCTCGAGGGGGCTTCAGCACTATTTCTCTTGCAGGACAAAGAACCACGGAAATACCGAGGAGTGTCCAGACAGGGGTCCTGGACAGCTGCCACCGCCTCCTCTTGTCCTTCTGGAGATGGTCCTAGAGGCAGGGCCGGCTTAGGGTCCTCATCGCCCCCAACCAAATTTGAGGCATAGGACTCCTTGCTTAAAGATGGCCGCTTTGGGTGTGGGGGTCAAAGTGGGGACTGGGCACATGAAAGTCAGGGACCAGACCCCCAGGGCCTCCTGCCAGGCCGGGGTGGGGGCAGTGGGGATGGGCAGGTGCGTCCTCAGCCTGCCACGTGCAGTGGGAACAGCCAGTTCCCAGGTGATGGCAGAAAGGGCTGGAGTGAAGGGCAGACTCGCCCGCAAGGGGGAGAGGGCAGAAGGGGGTGAGTGGTGGGATCAGGCTGCGGGAGGGCCTGGCCCGGCGTCCTCTGTGTGGTGGTGGGCTCATTGTGGACGGGCTCTCTGGTCCTTGCCTGTCCCCGAGGACAGTGAGCCATGCAGCTGGGCGGCTGCCGGAGGGGCTGGCTGGGACTGCAGACTGAGGCCCTGGCCTGTCCAGGGAGGGCTGGGTGACGGGGCTGGGCAGCGTCTGAGGCCCGACCTCCATCCTCTCCTGAGATGGGTTAACGACGGGTTTGTGACTGGCTCCAGTGAGGACTCCAGCCTTCCTTTTTTGGCAGAGAAAGAGGGGCTTTAAATTTATTGTGGCGAGGTTGGCCTGCCTGTCCCGCTTTGCCATGAAAGGGCTGGGGGCTGCTCCTCTGGCCCATGAGTCATCCCCAGCACCAAGTCATAGTATTCATGATGTGACCTTGGCCTGGGGACAGCACCCTCCATGAATAAGTGTGGGATTACAAGCCAAAAATACCCAGGAGGGAGGAGGCGCCAGCAGGCCGAGGAGCCGGGATGACGTCAGGGTAGAGCCTTCTATTGTCATCCCCAGGTTGTAGGGATGAAGACGCCACCCCTGCTGGCAGCAGGACGCCACCGCGGAGTCTGGGGTTGTGGATAAGCACGGTAGGATTTCGGTGTAAAGCTGTTCCCTGCCATGTTTGGGATATGCTCATATGAAGAAAGTATTTGTTGTTTTCCCAGAATTTAAATCTAACTGGGTGTCCCATGTGTCCATTTGCTAATCCTGTGACCCTAATAACGAGGCCTCCCCGGGGCTACTGTGATGTCAGGAAAGGCCAGCCAAGCCCGTGCCTCAGTTTAGCCCAGGGTTCAATCCTTGGGAGATCCAGAGAGGCTGCTACCATGGCAACGGGCTGCTTCCATGGTTCTGATACCGCATCCACGTGTAGGATGGCAGATGGGAACAAGGTGGGTGGGCCTGGAACCTTCTGGGCCAGGCTGGGCGTGAGAGCAAAGTGGGTGATCGCAGACCTGCACGAGGAATGGTGCGCCGAGGCGGGGGCGTAGGGCCTCAGCCTTCTCCTCCCGCAGTGTCAGTGTCACACTGCTTGGGCCTTGAGAGCCCCAAGCAGGGCCGTCCTGATGATTCCGAGGGCTCCACGGGTGGAGCATCATTGCATTCAGCTGGGTCAGCCTGCCTGTCACTGACCGTGGGCTCCCTCCATTGTCACCCAACCACCGCCTGGTGAGAGGCTGTGAGGCCCACAATGGAGGTGCCTGTCGGACACCCCTGGTGTCTTCTCTGTGTCTCTCAGGAACACGGAGGGGCCGTGGCTGGACCACGACCCTCCTTGGAGTGACAGAGGCATGGATCCCTGCCAGGCGCCTCCCTGCTGGCCTAGGCTGGTTGCTTCTTGCTCCGATTTTAAAAGCCAGCAGGCGTCCTCCCACCGTGGCACAGAAGTCATACGACAGGCTCACCATGGAGTCGCCTTCTTCAGTAAGACTGGGCCTATGTCAAAGCGAGGGCCTTCCCTCACAAACCCGCCAGGAGGGGCCCGCCGAGACCTGCAGTTAATTGACAGTGGGGTGCTTTAAGGGCACCGCGGGCTCCCGTGAGCATGTGTCAGGTGCTGACGGCAGGTGGAGGCTCCCGAGGACTAAGGGCAGATCCAGGTTGTGCCTGTCGGTGTCCAAGCCCAGCTCCACCGGCCCGTCAGAGGCTGGCCTGCCTCTGGGCAGGGCAGTGTCCTCCCACCGACCTCCATGTGGGTGGTGCATGCACGAGGGTGGGCAGGGGCAGATGGACCTCAACCGAGTAATCAGAGTGGCCCTGACCAGCAATGGGACCGACTGATGCCTGAGCCACTGACAGGAGGCACCGGCCTTCCCGCCCAGATGCAGAACCTGAGTTGGATCACATGGAGGCTCGCTCCACCCACCTTGAGGGACACTGTGGGTCACTTACCAGCACCCTTCAAACTGGATGGCCACGAAAGGCACAGACGCAACAAGTGGGCATCACGCGGCCCCCGCCTGGCTGCTGCACTGGGGGTTGCTGTTGGGACGGTGTCGGGAAGGTTGGTGGAACTGTACACTCTAAACGGGTGAATGGTGCGGTGAGTGAATTGTCTGTCAATAAATCTGTTCAAAACAGATGCACCATCCTGATGGTGGGCATGTGTCTGACAGGTCGTGGCGTGTTATCAGCTGGCTGTGCTGCTGGGCGAGCCCCTCCCTCTCTGGTCCATATACATGAAGCCTGGAGCAAGTCATTGCCTCTGTAATGGGGCCCCCGAGTGTGTCCCCTCGTGTCATGGAGGCTGGGAGAGACCTGAAGGCAGAGCTGTGGCAGCACCGCCCGTGGCGTTGAGCAGTTTCTGGCTGTATCCTGGCTGAGTCAGTCCTGGGCTGCCCCTGGCACCGTCGTGTTTCAGAGTAAATCCCACCATGGTCACATCTAGTCCCACATCCTGGATGTTGAGATGCCTGTCGGAAGATCGCATTGACCCTTTTAAAATAAGGAACACGTGGGAAAGCTTGGTGAAGATGAGGTCAGAACCCCCACAGACCCACTTCACATGGTGGTTGTGTTCATTCATACATGGGTGCATATGCCCCACTTAAAAATACACGCAGGTCCACACGCTGTGGCAGGCAGAATAACAGACCCACCAAACGTGTCTGTGTGCTAACCCCAGACCCATATGTCACGTCACGTGGCAAAAGGGGCTCTGCAGGTGGAACTAAGTTAAGGATCCTGAGACAGGACAATCCCGGTTATCCTGGTCGCTCGGTGTCATCTGAGGGCCCCTATAAGGGAAAGGGGGGCGGGCAAGTCAGAGGAGGAGTGAGGACATGTGACGTGAGGAACCCCTCGTGCCTACGCCTGCCTCCAGCCCAGCAGGATCCATGCTGCACTTCTGACCTCCAGGGACTGTAAGGCCTACCTCGGCATGCCTTCAGTGTGTGCAGTGCATTGTCAGCAGTGACAGGAGGCTGAGCACAGCACGTGTGCATGTCATGGCTGACGCTCGCCTCCCGGGGACTGAGGCTCCGGTGGATGATGGGGTGGGGTCGAGGACCCCTTCACGCCTCCAACCCCTCTGTGGTTCCCACCCTACCCTGCGCGGCTGCCGGGCCTCCATCCCCTGATGGCACCTCTGGGCTCTATGCACGAGCTGGGGTGCTGAGTATTAGGCCAAGCTCACTAGGCAGCTTCCGTGAGCGCGGCCAGCAGTGCTCCTCCGCCTGCAGCATGGGTGCCGTGGAAACCACATAGGCATTGAGTTTCATAGCTGCAAAAGGTTTTGCTAGTTTGGACATCAAACTTGGCTTACATCTGCATTTCTTTGACAGTGAGGCTGGATATGTTGAAAGCATTTGTTGGCTTTTTGTGCTTCTTTTGAGTTGTCTGCCTGAGCCCGTTCTTCCACTGCGGTTTAGTTTTTCTAAGAGATTTGTGATGTTTTGTAACCTTTATGTGCCATACATGCCACACGCGGATTCTCAACAGCAACATTTACTTTTCTACCTTTGCCTGTGTAGTGGATTGAATTATATTATGTCCCCCCAAACTCATTGAAACTTGAATTGTCTCCCAAGTTTTATGTGTTAGAAACTTGGCCCCTACTGTGACTGTTAAGAGGGTGGGAAATCTTATTATGGTAATTGGAAGGTGGAGCCTTAAAGAGGAGGTGATTGGGTTGTAGGACCCTGCAGTAGTGAATGGATTAAAAATGGTGGTGAGGGGTGTGGTTCTGAGGGCTCTAAAAGAAGAGGAGAGTCTGTCTTTCTCTCTCTTTGCTCTCTCTGCTTCCACCATCTTGCAATGTGAGACCCCTGGGTCACAGTCGCCACCACCAGATGGACTTTGGACTTCTTAGGCTCAGAAACTATAAGCAAATAAATGTCATTTGTCTTTATAATTACCCAGTTCCGTGTAATTTGCTATAAGCAACACAAAATGGACTAATACAGCCTGCTTGTCTGAGATTCGTCAGCTGTGCGTTTTGGTGCGTTTGGGTGTCTTTTCCTTTTGATTTTATGCTTAAAAACAATGGGACTGTGGATCGGAGAATGGGGGTTGCTGGCTGTTGTGGTGTTTTTGTTAACAAGTCTTGTAGACCCTTTGGATTCTTTAAGTGACGGGACTTTGTGACCCAGAGAGGAGCAAACTGGAAAGCCCCCTGCCTAGGTGCCCCAGGTCAGCACAGGATCCAGGGTCCTTTCTCTGTCCAGGGCAGGCGACTGTGCTTCAGAGTTACGGGGCCTGTGGCCCCGCCGACGGGAGAGATTCCAGATGAGCCAGAGGCAGGAGGGCAGTGTGGGGGCAGTGATGCTGGGATGTGCAGTTTTGACAGTCCCTGCCCCCGAAACACACACATATGTGCATATCCACACAATGCACGGTGCACACACAGGCACACCCACCTACAAGGGTAAGGCAGCATGCACATAGAAGTGAGTGCATGCATGTGCATGCACACATAGGCACACACATGCATGCATGTGTGCACACATACGTACACATGACTATGTGCACCCATGCCCTTGTGTGCACATACAAACATGCGCACCCATGCAGGGGCATACATAAGCACACACCACACAGATATACACAGACCGACATGCACGCATATACATGCATGTGCACACATACACTCCTGCACAGTGGGTGCAGGCACTTGTGCGCCTACACTCCTGGGCTTTGTAGGCTGTGGGCTCCAGTGCAGCTGGCCCTTCTGGAAGGAATTTTGGGAGATCCCTGTGGTGGGCTTCCTTCCATGGGACCAGCACAAGGACAGCAGTGCGCAATTCCCAGCTCCAGAGGTTTTGTGCTGAAGGGTCTTGCATTTCCTGGATGTTGCTTTCCTGAGCACTTGATGGCTGGGCCACCCTCAACTCCACTCTGGTCCAGCTCTTCCCAGGGTGGGATTTCCAAAGCCCAGGCACTGCTCTGCCCCAGGCCCGACCTCACTGTCCCCACCTCATCCTGTGTGCCCACATGGGGGTAGTCAGGCAGGAATGCAGGAAGGGTCCTCTGCTCCCAGGCACTACAGGATGAGGGCTCAGCTGGCATGAAGCAGAGGAGGCCAGAGTATTTGCCAAGGGCTGTACAGGTGAGGGCACAGGTGGGGGCACAGGTGTGAGCACAGGTGGGAGCTCTGGTGGGAGCACAGGTGAGTGCACAGGTGGAAGCACTGGTGACAGCACAGGTGAGGGCACAGGTGAGGGCACAGGTGAGGGTATGAGTCAGAGCTCCTGAGGGAAGCAAAGGTGGGCGGGCGGGTGTAGGGAGGGGCTTTGAGGTGCAGATGAGGAGAGGGAACCCTATAATGCAGGGGGCAGTTAGCATTTCACTCCTAGCCTCCTATCTTCACCTCTCTATCTAGAGGGCTGATGACACCCTTGGCTTCTTCTCTGGGGTCCCCTCCACCCTTGGCACCCTCCCGTGTGGGGTTGGGAGTGAGTGGCCTCAGGCAGATTTCTTCCCCAGTGCTGGCCTCACTTTCCTGCCCAGGAAACAGCCTCTGCTCATCATCCGGGAGACTAGGAAGGGAGAGGGTGTGACATGACATCGTGCATTTCCCAAGTGCCCAGGGGAGAGGGGCAATGTAAACTACCCGCTCTCTCCAGCTGGCCCCCCCAATGGGGTCAGTGCCCTCCCCACCTCTGGGACAGGACGGACTGTCTGGAGGTGACAGGTGCCCCAGGGTGGAGGAAGTGTTTTCAAAGACAGGGTTCATGGCCTTTGCAGTGTTCCTCTTGGCCTGGCAGGGAGCCAATGACAGGATGCCCAGCAGAGCACCTGAGTCCACGGGTTGACAGTGTTCTCCAAAATGCACGTCCGCCCACGGACTCAGAGCGTGACCTCCCCTGGAAATGGGGTTTTGCAGCTGTGATTAGGCACAGATCTTGAGCTGAGCTCATACTGGAGAAGGTGGACCCCAAATCCAGTGACTGGTGTCCTTATAAGTAGTAGAGAGGACACACACACACACAGAGCAGGAGGCCACGTGGACACAGAGGCAGAGTCTGGAGCAATGCAGCCACCAGCCAGGGATGCCTAGAGCCACCATGAGCTGGAAGAGACAGGAAGGACCCTCCCCTAGAGTCCCTGGAGGGGGCGCGGCCCTGCCCACCTTGACCTCAGACTCCTGCCTCCAGAACCGTGTGGGAATAGATTCCTGTTATTAGAAGTTGTGTGGCTTGTAGTAATTTGTTACAGCAGCTGCAGGAAATCAATGGGTTCCTCTATCCCCAGCTTCCTCCGAGGCCCTGGGATGAGAAGTGAGCTAGAAGGGTGAAATTCAAAATCGATTTTTTTTTTTCCCTTTTTGTCTTTTTTTTACTGACCGGTAACGGGATCGCAACCCTCGGTGTTGCGCCCGCACCGCGCTCAGCCAGTGAGCGGGAACCGGTCTCCACATGGGATCCGAACCCTCGGCGGGAGCACCGCCACACTCCCAAGTGGCACACTCTCCAGTGCGCCACCGGGCCGGCCCAGGCCACACCTTTCAATTACCTCAATAGGATTTCCCACCCTCTTAACAGTCACGGTGGGGACCAAGTTTCTAATACATAAAATGTGGGGGACACAATTCAAA
Organism: Galeopterus variegatus; assembly: GCF_000696425.1. Taxonomy (NCBI): domain Eukaryota; kingdom Metazoa; phylum Chordata; class Mammalia; order Dermoptera; family Cynocephalidae; genus Galeopterus; species Galeopterus variegatus. Next base: position 76,422 of record NW_007728267.1, on the reverse strand, counting down.
CTTTAGGGAGTTTGGGGAGGACATAATTCAATCCACTATGTGGGGTCTTTTCTGGTGGTTCAGCAGCTGGAATGGCTGCCATGTTTTCAAAAGTAACCAGGATGCACTTTCTGCTTCTGGAATCTTGGTTTCCAGGTGTAAAAGGAAGTCAGAGAAGGACAAAAACCTTCCAGGGCTCTCTGGGGCCTTCCAGGTCCACGAAGACAGCAACCCTCTGCTCTGAAGGCCCCTGGCATCTGTCTCAGACATGGCCGCTCCACCAAGAAGTTCCTGTTTGACCTCAAAATCGATTTTGGGGGCCGGCCCAGTGGCGCACTGGAGAGTGTGCCACTTGGGAGTGTGGCGGTGCTCCCGCAGAGGGTTCGGATCCCATGTGGAGACCGGTTCCCGCTCACTGGCTGAGCGCGGTGCGGGCGCAACACCGAGGGTTGCGATCCCATTGCCGGTCAGTAAAAAAGACAAAAAAATGAAGGGAAAAAAAAAAAAAAAAAAGAAAGGTGTGGCCTTGAAGAGGTGATTGGATTGTAGGACCATGCAGTAGTGAATGGATTAAAAATGGTGGTCGGGGCGTGGTTCTGAGGGCTTTAAAAGAAGAGGAGAGTCTGTCTTTCTCTCTCTGCTCTTTCTGCTTCCACCATCTTGCAATGTGAGACCCCTGGGTCACAGTCGCCACCACCAGATGGACTTTGGACTTCCCAGCCTCGGAAACTGTAAGCAAATAAAATTTGTTTTCTTTATAAATTACCCAGTTCCAAGTGTTTTGTTATAAGCAACAGAAAACAGACTAATACAGCCCGTTTGGACAGAGGGTTGTGATTGAGCCCAGGTTGGGGGCGGGGGTTCTGCTCAGCCTGAGGCCCGGGAGCTGGGACAAAGAGGGAAGGTTCCAGGTGTCAGTGAGTCCCGGTCCCCAGCCTGGGCACAAAGGCTGTGTGCATGCATGTACATGTGTGTTTGTGAACATGTGCACATGTGCGTGTGGATGTGAGGGGGAGGTTGATGGATACTTGGTGGTAAAAGCAGAGCCAGGCCCATGCAAAGGCCACCCCCACCCTGCCAGCATGTCCTACCTGTACTGACCCTCCTGTTGGGTGAGGACACCTGAGCCGGCTACTTCCCAGCTCTGTGTGTGACCCCCTTGCCTTGCGGCCGGCTACAGTCCCTGCATCCCGGGGATCCTGGGACCCTGAAGCTCCCCTCCCAGCCTGGCCCAGCTTCTCCCCTGCTCTGAAGGCCACCTACAGGCTGGCCCAGCTTCTCCCCTGCTCTGAAGGCTGTGCTCCCTTCACCCTGCCTGGGACTCTGACTGTCCCTCCTCTGCCTCAGAATAAAGGTCCATTGTCTGGACCAGATGCCCCCAGGAGGCATCACTGCATGAGGGAAGGGGTGGCAGAGGCTGGGGAGGTGACTGCATCCCAGCCAGACACACCTGCTTCCCCCAGACCAAGACAGATCCCTTGGGCCCCCAGCCTCCCTGGGCCCCTGCCTGCAAGAGTGCTTGTGGGATCAGGCTGTTCAGGCTGCCAGGTGACTTACAAGTTTCTGGCTGGCAGGAGTGTCCGCCTGCATACACTTCTGTTGGTTAATCTAACTCCATGGCACAAGCTGATTATGGAGGGAAGTGGCTGGACCATAAACCTGGTCCAGATTTCTATTTGCTTTCAAATCGCCCTGTTTCATGTCACTTCTGTTGTATAAACATCAAAACTGCTCCTGTTTCCCTGTTATCTAAATGAGGCCTCCCTGTCCTGATGCCTTTAAACATGCATGTGAACACAACGCACACAGGTGATGCACACATATGCACACACACACAGACACAGATGCACACGCTGCAGTGCTCACATGCACAGCACAGCAGCACACTGCACATAACACACACACGCACACACGTGCACACGCACAGTGCATTGTACATGCTGCTGGAGGCTCTCAGAGGCATACAAAGCTGGCCAGCCCCCATCCTGAGGCATAATTAGCATCTGATGGAGGGTTGTGGTCAAAATAAAGTCAAACAGCTGCCCTGTTTTCAACACAGCAGCCCTGGACGATGCTCCGAGCACCATGCTGAGGATTGGTGGCAGCTTGGCTCCCAGCTTGCACAATGGTAAGCGGTGAAAAGCCCTTAGCTCCAAATACTGAGCTGTGACTTGCTCCAGACGAATCGAACTCCCTGAGATGACGCCGTTTTGTGGAGATACTGGGTCATGGGACTCAAAGTCCTCTGTTGTGATTGCAGGGAGGCTGTGGTTCCACTAAAATAAAACAGCGTGTGGTTTGGTCCTTTCATCTGGGCTCTGGGATGGGTGACATTGCTGGGGTTGTTGTTTTATTGCCTGCCGTGGGCGCTGGGGAGGCGTTTATGGGGCATTATCTAACACAGGCACACAGAACGACTGCAGCTCTCATTAGCACTCAACAGAGAGGCCCCGACCTCCCTCCCCTGCACGCCCCCAAGTCCCCCACATGATAAACACACACTGACCACCCATGTCCCTTAATGCAAGAGAGCACCACACTATCATCCCTTCAGATTCATCAGCCTTTAAATATATCTTTAGGAATGACAAATATGTCACAGCTGCCTCTTCCCTAAACAGCGGACCCCTGCAGCACCGAGGTCCCAGCAGTCCCTCAGCCACATGGAGCCCAGTGACATAAGACCCCTCTGTGGGGCTGTGTGCATGTGTGTGCACACATGTGCCTGGTGTGTGTGTACATGCATATGTGTATATGTGAGCACATGTGTCAACACACATGTGCACACACACGGTGTATGCACGTGTCACATTTTTTTGCTATTTGAGGACTTCCTGAAAGAGGCGAAGAGCCACCTCAGCCCGCAGTGCAGGCACATGCCGTGGGCAGACGATGGCAGCAGGTGCCTGGGGGGGGCCATTGAGAACCCAGACCATGGGTGTCCATGGCTGCCTGAGGTGGTCTTTCTCCCACAACCCTGTGCTCCCCACAGATTGTCTGAAGAAGCTGCCAAGCTAGATGCTGTGGAAGGAAGGGAGCTTTGAGAGGCGTGTTTGTGACTGCTCCTGAGGGTCTCCACACCCATCTGCAGAATCCAGATGCTCCCCAGCTGCATGCCCACATGCAGGCAGGTCCTCTGTCTTCACACGCACAAGGCCTGGTTGCTGCAGAGGTCAGAGCAGGCAACTGTCAGCAGATGACCACAGGTTGCTTGCCAGGGATGAGGTGTGGGCCCCTGGGCTGCCCCTCAGGGTCTGCCCCTTGCCTGATGGGGAGCTGTGCAGGTTTGATGGGATCCATGGGTCTGTTTTGTGTTGTCACTGCCCTGATGAGGAGCCCATCAGGACCTGACCTGGAGCGTGGAGGGTTTGTCTTGCTCAAAGCCAGGTCTGCCTCCTCATCTGGGCTGCTCGAGCCACAGCAGGTGCCCATCTTCCCTCCCACACTCCCTGCCCGTCCGCCCATCCAGAATGCCCCCAGAGATGGTGGGATTCATCTCCACTCCAGATGGGGGCATTTTGGACACCAGCAATAAACACGTGACTGGAAGGGTCTCTTAATGAGCCCACATGGTAGACTTCATACCAAGGTGCTGAGACTGAGCTTAATGCAAATGAAGGCCTCAAAGAAAGTGACTCATGAGCCCCCTGTGCCCCGACCAACCGAGACCCTCAGAGGGACTGCTACAAACCTTGTGTCCTGAGGGCCACGGCGTCAAGCTCCGCTCAGTGGGGTGCAAGAGAAGGACGTTGATCCAGAACGAGGGTCCTTGAGGGGCCAGGCATGCTGTGAGGGAGGGGCTTGGGGAGAAGACAGCCCCTCCCAACACTGAGGACAGTGACACCTGTGGCCACAGGGCCTGGCAAGGGCTGGACCATGGAGTCCTCTCTGACCACTTGGCTTCCTCCCAACAGCGGAGGCGGGAACACCAATGACCCTGCAGTGCCAGGAGCAGGAGGGAGCAGCCGTCCCCACACCTGCTGCAGGCTCAGTGAAGGTAGGAAGTTCACTGTCACCAGGTCTGGGTTTGCCAGTGGATAAAACAAAGTTGGGGGACAAGAGCCATGCATGAGGGGCGACCTGCCCTGAGATGAGACGGCTGAGGATGTGGAGGCCATGGGGAGATGAGGCAGGACCCAGCCTCAGGGGCAAGGGTCTCAGGAAGTGGGAGGGAGGGGGGACTGGGACCCTGAGGACATAGAGAAAAGGTGCAGAGCTGGAGGGTCAGGAAGGGGCTGCATGGACCCACGTGGGTAACAGTGCTGGGGATGAGGGGTGCAGGTGTTTCCTGAGCTCCTGTGCAGTGAATGATCTGGCCTTGAGGATCCCCAGGCCCCGAGCAGGGCAGGGTGGGGTCCTGGCCTTACACACAGCTTGGGGCCAATCTCACTCTGGTGGGAGGGGTGAGGACCCGTAGAGGCATGCTGGACATGCAGTGGTCACTAAGGCCATGTGGATGGTGGGGGCAGGGCTGAGCAGTGGTCAGGAGCACAGACCAAGGGGGCCTGGGCCCACAGTCCAGCTCCATCGTGCACTGCTGTGTGGCCCTGGGAATGCTGCTGCACCTGTCTGGGCTGTTCCTTGGCTGAGTCCAACCAGCAGCTGTTCTGACCTCGGGGGTTGTTGCAAAGATGAGCAAGACGGAGCTGAGGACGGTCCCAGCAAATGAAGGCACTCGATGTCACTTTGCAGCTGGTGTCTGTGACAGGGTGTCTTCTAGACCAAGACTGTGGGAGGGCTGGGAGGGGCTCCGGGGAGGACCAGGTGACTGTCACTCCCGGGCCTCTTGTGCACAACGTCAGCTGTCCAGTGACTCAACTGTGAGAACGTCCCACCCAGTTGTCAGCATCTTCAGTTGCAGCTCCTCACCCGCCACCAAACAGGGTCAGCCTGGCAGTGTCCCTAGCTAGGCCACGATGTCCTGGCAGGAGAATGCTGGTGGCATCGGGCATCAGCCGGGATAAAAATGCTTTTTGACTGAGGCTGGGTTTGAACTGTTGAGGGGGCAGAGCTGGCTTTAGGCCCATTTGGTGGAAGAGACAGGTGAGTGCGCGGTGAGAGCGCACCACCCCTGGGTCAGCCACACAGCCAGGCCGGCCCAGGTGCTGGTGTTTGGTCAGGACTCTCTTCCTTCCTGCCCCTCAGCAGCTGTCTGCCACCCTCATGGTGTCCAGGAAGGCACAGAAGGAGCTGGGGCTGTGCACCCCCTGGCGTGGCTCTGTCTGCAGCAGCTGGCCGAGTGCTGCAGGCTTGGTAGCTGTGGAAAAGTCGGCTTTGCAGGCTGGTGGCAGGGGGGCTGTGTCCATGCTGTTTGGGGTTTGTGGTGCTCAGGCCTCCACCCAAGCAGGCCACTCACACTCCTCACCGACCTCAGGACTCTCGGCATACTTTCCTCCACCCCCATGTAGTGGGACAGGCACCCAAAGCCAGATCCCCCACTTGGCTCCACCAGGCGTGGTGGCTCCTTCCTGTGTTGGGACGGCTGTGGGCCCTGCCCACCTGGAGGCTCCGGTGGGGACTGTGGGCGCCTGCTGTGTCCCATCCAGTTGCCTCTCCCAGGGCTGCCGCATCAGAGCAACGGGTCTCTTGTTAGCCACCTCACACCAAGGACTTCCACGCTGCACGGCCGCCACCAAAGAGCAGAACTGCTAATGAGGTTGGTTGAAGGGTGGCCTGTCTCATTAGCTCCGGCGGGCTGAGTCTGCCAGGGAGGAGCAATCACGAAGATTGCTTTTTTTTAATTACTCTGTTAATTGATATAAAACAAAAAGGACGCAGATTAGTTGCATGCAATTAGCAAATTAATTCTTGGCAATTACAGACTTAATAATGGAGTGGCTTTGCGGTTGCATGTTGGGCTCTGAGGCTTATTGATTGATTGTGTTTTTCTGAGCAAGAGATTTATGGAGAAGCTATTAAAGTTGGAAGCGGGCAGAGGCGGGAGTAGATTCTGCAGGAGACTTTCCATGAATGCCAATGGCTTGACACCCGGCTTGGCAGGAAGGGCCTCCGTGGTGTTTCCGAATGTATCAGATGCCCGCTCTGCCCATCTGGCTGACCAGCTCATGGCTGTCCCAGGACTCTCCTGAGTTTGCCGGTGCTGAACGCAGGCCTGGGCATGTGTCTGCTGGGGGACTGCCCGCATGGCACCCAGCACCCATAGTGCCTCTAAAAGGCAGCGGGACTGGGGGACTGAGATGGGGTGGCCGTTTGGCATGAAGTGCTTGTGATTGCATGCATATACATGTGTGTGTCCACATGTGCACATGTGTACCAGCGTGCATGAATATCTGTGCACGCTTTCCTGTGTTTATGTCTGTGTGCACATGTATGTTTGAGTGTGTGCGCACATGTGTGTGCATCTGTGTTTGTGGACAGGGCAGAAGCAGTGAGGGCCCTTGGAGCTCTCATCCAGGCAGGACACCCTGAGTGCCTGGGAGCCCATCCCATAGGGTGTAACAGGTGCTAGGGGCAGGGGGGTGACAATGGTGGCCTCCCTCCCATGGACTGGGCGGGGGTGGTGCAGCAGGCAGGCCTCAGGGGAGAGAGGTAGCTTCTGGGCCTCTGTCTCCCCTCTGTGAAGGAAGGGTGAAGATGCCTCCCAAAGGCCGCAGGCGTTGCCGAGGTTGCTGGGTGGGGCATGGATTCAGGGTCAGCCTGGCCAGCGCTGTGGGCACTTCCAGACCCTCCACTCACAGCCTCCCAGAGAGCTCCTGTGGGGGTGGTGTTTTTGCCCCCATCTTACGTGACGAGGGTTGGAGACCCTGAGAAGCTGTGGGCCACCAGCCAGTGGAGCTGTGGGGACATGATGCCACGGGGGTCCAAGGTCCTCCAAACATGCAAAGTGGGGGTCTGAGGCCAGGTGGGGAGGCAGCTCTGAGTCCCGTCCTCCAGAGAGAAAGTGCATGTGTCCCAGGAACGTGGAACACAGTGACCGTGTGATAGGCCCTCACCCCACCAGAACAGCTGGAACCAGGGAGACCGGCTACACCAGGCTGGTGAGCATGTGGGGACCCCAACGCTATGCTCTGCTGGGCACGGGGGAGGGCAGGGGGAATGGTGCAGCCACTTGAGAACTGCAGGACACTTTCTAATAAGGCTAAACTTTCACCCAACATATGACCCAGAATTTCCACTTCCAGGCTTTGCCTAAGAGAAGTGAAAGCCTTTGTCTACTCCAGGCTGGCACGTGGATGCTCTAACAGCCCCCAACTGGGGACAGCTCAGATGTTGGTCAGCCTGCTAATGGATGGGCAAACCTAGGTCAGCGGGTGGGGAACACGACCCAGCATGAGGCGGCCACGCCGCAGTGCACACCCACAGCGGGTCTCATAGACGTGGTGCTGGTGAATGAAGGAGTGTGTGCCTGTGGCTCCACTGACACGAAGCTCACGCCCAGCTAGAGGGGTCAGGATGGCAGTCACCTTTGGGGGTTGGTCTGGGGCATCACACAGGCATGTGCATGCAAGAAGCCCCACAGAGCCACACAGCAGGACACCCCCCAGCCAGGGCTCCTGCTGCCTCCAAGCTGGCTGCAGAGCAGAGAGCCGGGGACAATGTCCCCATGGGGATCCTGGGGCCACTTGGTGACACACATTACACAATCTGTGTATGACTGTGTGTGTGTGTGCGCACATGCATAGGTGCTGTGTGAATGTCTGCCTGTGCATGTGTGAGTGCACACGTGTGAGCATGTGGGATATGAGCATTTGCCTGAGTGCATTGTGAAAGCATGTGTGTGAGTTCATGTGTGCATGTGTGGTACACGTGAGCTAGTGCACGTGTGCAGATGTGACCATGTCCCTGCACATGTGAGAATGCACATGAGCATGCACGAGTATATGTGTGTTCTGTGTGTGTGCATACACGTGCATGTGCGTTCTTGCGCATGTGTGTTTGTATGTATGTGCATGCATGTGTGTGTGCACCTCTGGACATGTGCGAGTGCACATGTGTGCTCGTGGCAGGTGTGGGCTGGCTATTTCCATGGCGGCTGCTCCTCTCCCACAGGCACCAGGATGTGGCCTGTGCTGTCAGCCTTGCCCTTCTCCCGCCTGCAGGAAATGGAAAGGCCCGGAAGCTCCCTGGCACTCCTTGAAGGTGGACCTCTGGGCAGGCCATGAGTCCGGAGACAGGAGCAGCTGTGGTGGCTGTGGGGTGCCAGGAAGACGAATCTACCTCTTCTCCACACTTCCTCCTGTCTTTCTCTTAAACGGGACATCGTGTTTATCCCCCCGACCCCCCACCCCAGCTGCTTCTCCTGCTGGTCGCTCCTCCTGCCAGGACGGGCTTCCTCCTATTGTCAATGTAATTTATTGTGTTTAAAAAGCACAAAACTGCAGAAGCGTTTCTGGGGCTTCCTTTAGGAAGAGGAGGCAGCAAAGCCCTCCATGGAAGAGCAGAGGCCCTCGGTCCACAAAGGGAGGAGACAGTCCCCGCAGCCACTGGAGTTGCATGTGGTAGGAGCCGGGTCGGCGAGCATGTAGGGGCAGAGGGACAGATGGACGGAGGGCAACCCGGACCAGAGCTGCACCCAGCCAAAGGCCGGTGATCCAGAGTTAGCTCTTCGGTGCTCAGCGGGAGTGGGGGGGAAGTGGGGAGGGTGCGGGATGGGGCCACAGTGGCCAGGGCAGAGCAGGTGCTTTGTGGACTGCAGAGTGCGGTGTCATAGCCAGGAGCCCGAGAGTGCACATTCATTCCTGCGTGTTAGCAGCGTGGCTTCAGATGGGTTTGACCCCTCAGAGCCTTGGTGCCCCCAGCTGTAATCGGGGCTGACAATGCTGGAAGCCTCTGCATAGCTCTGTGAGGATTTGGAGATGTGGGAAGGGGAGCATCTGGCTCACACTGGGCCCTGCAGGTGCGGCTGCTCCACCTGGCCCAAGATCACCTGTCGGGGCGCTGGGGCTCGGGTCTCTTGGAGACACCTTCACTGGGCACAGACCATCCACTGCACCCCCACACTCACCCCCCACCCCGAGCTGGCAGGACCCCTCTGCACTACCCCCAGACCTGTCTGCCTCTGGCTGTGTCTACACCCTTCCTGCCCCTCCCCTGCACATCCCAAGTGCCAGTGACCACCGAGGCCCAAGCCCCTCCTGCTGTCCGTCTGACACTAACAGCCCTGAGGCCCCTGCTCCCTGCACTGTCCGCAGCCCAAGCCCTGCTTCTCTCCCTCCCTCTGAGCTCTTCTCCCCACACAGCAAGACTGAGCTTCAGGAAATAGTGTGACTGGAACCTTCTGTGGATCTTCAGTGCCGGCTTAAATGTCCCCTCTCCCAGGAAGCCCTCCCTGACTACATCCTCCCTGCCAGGCTGAGTGGGTTCTGTGTCCCATCATCTCACAGGGCAAGGAGGGCCCTACACTGGCCTGCCTGTGTCTGGAGTGGAGGTGTTGGTCATGGGCCCTTCTGGCCACCCCCGTGTCCTCAGCACAGCCTGGGGTCTGCCTACTTTCCAGGTAAAGAGGTTGGAACCCCTTATCCCAGCTGGATTTCCCCTGGCCCCCAAAAGCAAGGAATATCCTGCCCCACCCAATACCTAGGGGCCTGGCTAGGCTCCCAGACTGATGAGGGCACTACTGACCCCTTCTAAATGGTGGCTGAGCGAGGACGAGGTCAGAGGCAGAGGAGCAAAGACCCTGCTAACTTCCTCCCCTCCCAACCCGTCAGAGTTCCAAGTGTTGGTTGCGGTTTTAATTAAACATCCACCATGCGTCTACCTCCTCTCCATCACATCTTATCAGATTAGAAATGGGCTGAGGTAACTGGACCAGCCTGCAAGACCAGGGCTGAGAAGTCTGCTCCCTTCCTTCCACCCGAAGGGCCAGGTGGCAATGGGCTAGCAGCATGAAAAGACTGAGAAAGTCCCTACGGTATGGTGACATCCACCATTGTCCATCAGAGCCCACCAGAGCCCACCAGAGGCCACCAGAGTCTACCAGAACCCACCCGAGGCTACCAGAGGCCACCAGAACCTGCCAGCACCACAGGATGGGTCCAGCGATGGACAGTGGGCAGTGGGGTGGATGGCAGGTGAGCTGCTCTGCCCTGGCTGTGCTCTGTGCCTTCCTTTTCAGCAGCAAAAGGTTTGGGATCCTAATGGCTCCCAATCACCCTTACTTCTTACTTCTCCCATGTTGGCAACATTTTGGATCTCTTCTACAAGATAAGATGGGATTTACCCGGACTAGGACCACAGACCTTCAGAAGCTGCTGTCCTGGCCCTTGGACACAGGGGTGGGTACATCTCCTACCCTGCATCCTCAGTAGCGTGCTGTTGACGGCCTTCACAGTGACCAAGTTTCTCAGCCGGGGATGTTCTGGGGGACGCATCTGCTTCCATGAGCACAGACCTCAGACTTTGGAGGGAAAGAAGACATGCTGCACCCTGGACAAGCTGAGAATCTGACATTATCACTTTCAAAGCCCAAAGCTTCTGGTGCACCTGCTGGAGCTGCCATATTGCAGGAGAGATGCCTCTGGGATGCCATTGTTCAGAGCCATCCTCTGGCAGGAAAGAGTTCCAGGGGGCATCGAGGCTGTGTGGCAGCCCCTGGAAGGCCAGTGTGCCATGATGGCAGAGGGCTGCGAGCCTGCCCTTACCTCCAAGCAACCTCGGGTGGGAGCCAGGGCCTCCCAGAACCCAGTCTGCAGGCAGTGCAAGGGTTGAATGGCAGGCGTGTCCGTGGCTGCCACCCTTGTGCTGCACATGCAGACGCTTGGCGAGTGGAGCTTCCTGAGCTGAGTGAGGGCTGCCACCGCCATCCCTGAGGAAGGCAGATGGCGGAGGCCACCACGGGACTGGCCAGGACCCTTACGGTCCAACAAACAATCTCCCAGTCTAATCAAGATGTGAGACGCAGGGGCAGCGGGAGGGAAGGCTGCAGGCCTGAGGCTGGGGACATGGGTGCTGTGCCCACATGACACACACTGGGACTGCTTGTCCTCAGGCCCCTTCCGAGCTGACCTGAGATGTGGGGGTTTGGGGCATTGTCTCTGGAATGTGCTTTTCTCTGCCCCCTACCTCCCAGCCCAGCAAACTCGCAAAGCTTGGCAGCTCGAGTGTCCCTCCCTTCAGGTACATGCCCAGGACCTGCCGGAGGGACAGAGTGGCCCTGCTGCTCTGCCACAGCCTCTCTCTGCCCTCTGCACTGTCTACTTCCTCCTCGAGTCTGCTCCCGTGGGTTGTGACAGCTGCCAAGGCAGAGGGACGCATGGATCACACTGTTCCCACACCCTGTGGGGGGGTCTGGTACAGACTCCTCACCTCCAGGACAATGGTCTCCGGCCTCTGAGTTCCTCCTCCGGTTTAGTGTCCATGTGGCAGCTGGCGTCAGCTTTCAGGCACACCAAGACCCATCACCTCAGCTGTGCTTAAACCCTTCCTGACTCCATTGCCTCCTGCGTAAAACCCGAGTCCTCAGTGGCCCAGAGCCTGTGCAGGCAACTGAGCCGCCTCTGCGCCCACCTCCTCCAACCTCGTGTCTTCACTGTGCAGAGCTCATTGTTAAAACACACACACACACACACACACACACGCACGCATGCACATATATATGTATTCCTCAAACAGTTTGAAAGTTTTGCAGATATAGGTTAGGTCCTTAATAATAGCCTTTTGAAATATTTTTGTGATTAGGTATTTTAAAATACCTAAGATAAAAAAAGGCACAATGAATCCATCCCAATACACCCGCTGCCAAGTCCACAGTGAAGCCCGTGCCTGTCCCTCCTTCCTCCCTCTGCTGCATGCTCTTAGCCGCGCGCTTTTAGAGCAGGTCCCAGGCATGATGCCCTTTGATTCCTTTGTGTAATTGGGTCCAGAGGAGAAAAAGACAGGAAGTTTCCATCCATCTTCTCTGGGCACGAACGCAGCTCAGGTCTTTCCTGCTCCGGCCTGAGCTTCTGTTGCATTTTGTGACTAGCTTTGATGTCATTTCAGACTTAATCTTAATTTTTTACTTTAAAAAAATCATATTTAAGTGAGACTAAATTATTTCATCTTTCAATATTTTCCTCCCTGAATCTTTTCTTTAGTCAGGTTTTTAAGCTGTATCAAAACTTTAGATGGGTCTGACTGGACATTTGCTGTTTGGAAGAGGGAGAGCTCTGCTGGCTTGTGGTGAAAAGTCTTTTGAATTCTGGAAGGAGAGGTTTGCACAGCACCTGTTGCCCCGGGTCTCCCTGAACACCTTCGCCGTGAATCAAGTGCACGTGGAGGGTGCCGAGGGTGCCATCCTGGAGCTGGTTAGAAATATCTGGCCCTGCTGGTCAGAATCTGCATTTTGACATGATTCTGGGACCTCACACCAGGGTCAAGGGAAAAGATGACTCCCCATGTTTCTCCCCAGACATGGAGGTCTTGAGTCAGGGGTGGGGCCGTGTTTGGAGAAAGACTGTAAACGAGTTTTGGAGCCAGAACATCCCAGCACTGACCTCGTGCAGACTGCACTGGCTTGTGCACGTCCCAAATAGAGACAGAGTCAGGGCTCTGTCTTCACAATCTGTGGTCTGGACACTGGTGCTGGCCAATGCCTGAGCTGCTGGGACGCTGAGGAGGTGCATCCGATGTACCCCAAGTGGTTGTGCCAAGGTTAGAGGTCAGGGATGTTTCAGAGCCGAGGTCGCTGGTCACTGACCCGTCAGGGCCCCCTTGCCGTCCACTGGCCTCTGGCCGCTGAGCCAAAGGTGGGCACGAAGGCCGGGCGCCTTCTGAGCGAGGGAGGCTGAGCAGCAGGGCGGGAAGCAGGGAGTGAACCGAGGCAGAGGCTTCCTGTCAAGGGCAGAGAGCAGCCAACGCTTTAGACTTTGCGGGGCTGCGTCGTGCAGCTGTGGTCCAATAGGCCTCTATGTGTGAACACCACAATCTCATAATTTTTGTGCCAAGAAATATGCTCTCTTCTGATTTTTCTCAATCATTAAAAAATATAAAAAACATATTTAGGTCTTGGTTCATATGAAAACAGGTGGTGGGTCAGGCCTTGCTGGTCCTGGGCTTGGACCCAGGCAGCTGCCTCAGCACAAAGTCCATGAAGTCTGCCCCACACCTGAGGTGAGCGCCCATGCCCAGAGCCCTCCCTGGGCGAGGCTCCTCAGAAGACCCCTTCCGTGCCCTGGTGGGGAAGAGGCAGCCTCTTGGAATCTGCAACCTTCCTTCCAGGTGAACTGTGAGTTCCTTGGAGGAGGGAGAGGTAACCTAGCCAGTTATTTGTTAAGTTCTGGAGCCTCTCATTTCCTCAGCAAGGTGGACAGCTTCTGGCTGCATCTCTCCATCATTGTCACCTGATTTCTTGGGCATTACAGGCCTGAGAGAGAAATGCTTCTTGTGTAAGCCTGGGGGGCAGATGGACGTGGGTCAGGGACAGCTCTAACACCTTCAATGGCTCCCCATTTCTGCCACATCGAGTCCTCACTCTTCCCTAGGCCACCAGCTCTTCAGGATGAGATGGAGGAACAGGAAGGTGTCTGCAGGTAGCTCCGGCTGGGGTGTCCCTTGTGTAAATGCCCACAACACTGTGGAAGGGAGGGCACCTCATGACCCTGTAGAGATGCCTCGGCAGGGGGAGAGACACCCCAGGCTGGAGCCTCTGCCCGCACCCTGACCTTTCTCTGAACCTCCCAGTTTGCCAGCCCCCACCGATGCTCTTGCCCCAGAGATCACCGTGGAGGGTGTTATAGGCTGAATCATGTCCCCCAAACTCACATGTGGAAATCCTATACCCCCAGAATGTGGCTGTGTTTGGAGACAGGGCCCTCAGGAGGTGAGTAAGGTAAAGTGAGGTCACTAGGGTAGGCCCTGATCCACTGAGTCTGCTGTCCTTACAAGAAGCCTGTCAGCTTGGCTGGTGGGCACAGGCACCGTTCCAGCACTGTGTGACACCAGCCACCATCTCCTCTCATCCTTTTGGATGGCTCTCGCCCCAGCCTTGGGTATCTCCTCATTTGTGTGCACTAAGCGCTTAGCTGAGCACACAGGGAAGCCCACGTGGGTTTCCGGGTTCTCTCCTCTTCGTCCCTCTGTGCTGTGGGCTCCAGCTGCCTTGATCTCCCCAGACTTTTAGCTCCAGACCCTCACCTCTGGTGGCCTCACCATTGGTGCTGCAGCCTGGAAATTCCGCCCAGGACAGTGAGCTGGGCAATTGCAGGGCTCACCTAGCCCGTCCTCCATCTCCCAGGCATCTCTGTCCTTCACTGCCCGATGTACAGTGTGTACAAACCATGGATTTATGCATTTTGCCCATTGTTGGTTGTTTCAGATGGGAGGATAAGTCCAGTCCTTGTTACTCTGCCCCGACTGGAAGTGGAAGCCTGTCATCTGCTGTTGATGTGGAGCACGTCGATGCCACCCCGAGGCTTCTTCCCAGTGAGGAGGGCAGCCAGGAACAGCCCCCATGACCACAGCCACGCAGCACTGACCCCACGGGCCTGGGGAGGAGCATGGGGATGGGGCTGGGGTGACCCTGGATGAGAGCAAGGCTGTCTGCAGGAGCAGAGGAATGCTTGGTATCCACAAGGCTCCATTAGGACGGCCCCACAGGGCCCTGGAACAGGTGGGGGTGGTAGGTCCTTCTGACCCCCTGCTGCTCCACGTGCCTCAAGCCCTGCGTGGAATGTTGCTACGAAATCAGTTTGTGCCACAAACCTGGCCTCCTTTGTCCACGCCTGGGTGGGGCTGTGCTGCATGGGGCAGCCCTCCAGAGGTCATGTGGAGATGAGGCTGGCCAGACTGACCCAGCCTACAGAGAGGGAGCCTGAGGCCTGGGTGCAGGAGGTGAGGGGGAGGGCATTTTCATAATGTCACAGGACCAGCGAGAATGTGGCTTATAAGAACAGGGACTTGGAGGGGTCAGTTGCCTGTGTTCCAATCCTTGCTCCACCATGATCCCAATGTTTCAGGGTGTTGGGGGCAGAGCCACCTGTATGAGGACAGTTCTCCTCTTGACCTGTGACATGGGACAAACCAGGGTGCCTCCCACTGGCTCCATCTCCATGGAGGCTGGACAGCATTCCCCAAGAATGCATGATATCTTGCAACCTCAGAAGGAGAACTTATTTGGAAATAGGGACATTGTAAATGTAATTAATTAAGTTAAAATGAGATCATGCTAGAGTAGGGTGGGCCCTTAATCCAGCATGACTAGTGTTCTTATAAGAAGAAGAAAGACAGAGGCATGCAGGGGATTTGGCCACATGAAGATGGAGCCAGAGACTAGAGCAATGTGGACACACGCCAAGGAATGCCTGGAGCCACCAGAAGTTAAAAGAGGCAGGAATACAAATCAACAGAGGAACAGTTCATCTATCAGATGACAAGAACAAATCTATGGTTATTAGAGGAGGGAGGGGGAGGGGAGGGGGAGGAAGGGTTGGATAAGGGGCATAAAAAGTAACTATGATTTGTAACAATGAATATGCTAATAAAAATAAATTAAAAAATAAATAAATAGAAGAGGAAGTACCCTCTGCCTAGAGACCTAGAGGGTGTGCGGCCACAGTTTGGGGTACTTTGTCACAGCAGCCACGGGAGGCGACGCAGGTGCTAAGGTGTGGGGTACATATTCAGTCCATACCACTTCCACCACCCTGCTCCACCTGTGTGTGCTGGCCAGTCATTGGGAAGTGGCGTGCCAGGGACATCACACATTCCCTAGTAACTAGGTAGCCCTTTGGCTGGGATGCAAACATCCTTACCATCAGCCAGAGGCAAGCCTGCTCACCAGGCCGTGTGGTGGGAACACACAACGTAAGCACCATGCTCCTCCAGAAATACCTGCACTGGCCAAGTACCCAACTCTGGAGCTCCAAGCAATTGATAGTCTTGCTTCCTCTTCTCTTTTCACCTTAAGGCGAGCTCTACTGGCATCCCTGCAAGCTGGAACACAGGAAGGAGAAGGGAAAGCAGCACTCTTTTTTTTTTTTTTTCCTTTTTGTCTTTTTTTCGTGACCGGTAACGGGATCGCAACCCTCGGTGTCGCACCCGCACCGCGCTCAACCAGTGAGCGGACCGGTCTCTATATGGGATCCGAACCCTCGGCGGGAGCGCCACCACACTCCCAAGCGCCGCACTCTACCGAGTGTGCCACCGGGCCGGCCCAAGCAGCACTCTTTTCACTCAGACAGCAACCATTTATCGGCACCTATGGTGAGCCAGCACAGGAGGGTCTCCAAGGGTCTTTTTTGGGGACACGGCAGGTGACTTGTTGGCTATAGAAACAGAGGCACCAGCAGAGGTCTCTGACCAGGGAAATGTCAAAGATGCCAGCAGGTGGACCAAAGACAGAGAGCAGGTCATAGGCGAGGACGCTCAAAGAGGCCTCAGCTTGGATGTGATGCCTTCTGTCCAGGCTGGAAGAAGCCTCATCCTCCTTGTGGGAACTTCAGACCTGGGGAGTGGCAGAGCTCTTCCCCGAACCACACAGCAAAGCAGCCAAAGCAGAGCGGGAGCCCTCACTCCTGTGCAGACTCAGGTGCTGTTTTGAGGGGATAAAGCAGAAACTCTGGCCCCAGAAAAGCTACACCTATCACAGCTTTGTGTAATTCACCCTGTCCGTAATGCTGAGGTTGCCCCCAAACAGTAGACCCTACACCTGGGGCTGGGACCCTTCCCAGAGCTGTCCGAGGTGCTGATTAACACCTGTGCATCTCTGTCCCGCACCTGCCCCAGCCCAGCCGTCACTGACAGGAGGAGGCACAGGAGTGGTTGGTCTCTCCTCTGGCTCCTCCCCACGCCATCATCTGGCTCTCACAGGTGAGCTCATGGCGGTGGATTCCATTGCAATGAACTTCAAGCAAATTCACAAATAATTTTTTTCCCATTGGAATATGTGTGCTATAATTTCATTGTATTTAATGAAACAAGAGGTCAGTGGGTAACAGGCTGAAAGCTGGGGTGGGTGCTGTTGTACTCTGTACCTAGCTCTGGGATACGTGGGGGATATACGTGGGGGAAAAACAGACTTGGCCCCACCCTCATGATCTGGTGGGAGATTGATCACATTACAACATGAATGGATGTGTGATTGCACCTGTCGTGGGAATCGAGAAGAGGAAGTGTGCTGTATGATGACAGCATAACATGGGGGCTGACCCAGTCTGGGTGCCAGGGAAGTCTTCCTGAGCAGGTGGCATTTCAGGGGCTGAAGGTGGCAGATTAGTTGGAGGTGGTTTTGAGACGTTTCTATGAGATGTTACTTTTTCCAGCACTATTTGAAGTCATCAGGGAAAGAAGCAGTGGGGGAGGTGGGCCACACACAAGAAGGGGGTCCCTGTGGTCCTCCCACCTTTCCCATGATTTTCAACCTGGTCAGGCACCTGATAGCTTCCTTCGGGCTCTGCTCTAAGCGATCTCCTCTGGCACCTGCGTGAAGATTAGGAGTTGATCTGGGGTGGACCAGGGTCTTTGCCTGGTCCTGGTGAGGGTCCCTCAGGCACCCAGCCTCGACTGAGCCCTTCCCAAACAGGAAGTCCACTTCTCTCCAGGCTTCCCCGACTCAGGCTTGTCCAAACACATGCATCCTTGTCTGCTCCACCCACAACTCTGTCCTCAGCTCATGGGGTCTTTAGCAACCTTCCACTCCTGACATTTCCTCATGTTTGGGAAGGGCTTTTACTCTCAAACTGCTCTTCTCGTCTGTTATCTCACTTGATTTTTCACCATTTGCTTGAGAGGTAGCTGGGCAAAAACAAGACCTAGTCTGGTTTCCAGCCCTGCTCAAACTGGCTCTGGGAACTCCCCAGGACTCAGTTTCCTTATCATTTTATACATAAGGTTTCAGCTTGAGCAGGGCTGGAAACCAGACTAGGTCTCCCTACCCTTCAGCCCCCTAACCACTCAGCTGCCTCCCTGGTCAATAACCAAATACACAGACTGCTGTGTGTGTGTGCACATGTGTGTCTGTGTGTCTCTCTGTGTGTGCACCTCTGTACGTATGCACATTTGTGCATGTGTGCACGTGTGCATGCCTGTGTGTGGTGCATGTGCATGCATTGTATGTAAGGGGAGGGGGGTCTGTCCTTCTGGCTCTGCCAACATGCTGAGGAACACGTTCCGACCTGGCATCATTGCTGATAGCTTCACCCTTGACCCTGAGACATCTGTTTGGGGAGTCTTGCTTGAGGACTCATGATAATGGGCAAAACCCAAACAGATAATTTGCTGCTTGCCCCGGGCTCTGTGAAAGCATTCAGAAAAGTCACACTTGTGCAAAAGTCAGAGCCAGTGCCTCCCCTTCCTCAGATGCCCCATGACAGGTATCCTGATGAGTGATGACAGAGGTCAAATGTGCCAGAGACAAGAGACCAGGGTCTCCAAGGGGCAGGAGTTGTGTCTGCCTGTGGCCCCCAGCCCCCGGCACTTCCTGCAAGCTCAACACCTATTTACTGAAGGAAGAATGAGGGCCCTCTTGACTCTTGCTGACTATATCGATGGATGTAACAGTGCTTTGGAAACTGTAGATATTGGGAAATGTCACAGCTGGTGTCACCCTAAACAAGCAGATGCTGTGGGTTCCACCTTCCACCCTGGGACCGTGCCACCTCCCCAAGCCCCAGCTGACACCCACCTGCCCCTCTGTGTCTCTTTGCCTGAGGCTGGGGGCCAGGGCGTGAACACGGCAGCTGTCTCGTCCCTCAGGCAGGGTCACTCCGAGGCGTGTGTGACATGCTGGCTTCAGAACACCCCTGCAGGGGCAGCTGGCTGTGCCGCAAACTATCAACCACACTCCCTCCCTGTCTCACTCCCCCACACCCTGACCAGGTTTCCTAGGATTCCCCCACATGAAGGACTTGAGCTTGAAGTGTGTCTCTGGGGGACCCAGACCAAGAAGCGGGTCTCAGGAGTCGGTCCTAAGGTGGTGGAGCCTGGCTTCCTGGCAGGAGCAGGGTTCAGACACCTCAAGACCCCCGTGCTGTTTCAACCACAGCTGCTCCTTGCCAACAGGGCTCCCCGAGTGGCTCGGTTCGGTGCTACCTGCCCCTCTTCCTCCCCAGTTCCAGTTCCTAAAGATGCTCTTTATGCCTCTTGAGCACCGACACCTCATTAGCTGGACTTTTATTCAGAAGCAATTTTCTGTCCTCAATGATCATTATTCCAGTTTAAAAGCCCTGGCCACCCTGAACAAAAATATCTCAAAGGTGATCATGACACCTCTCTTTATCTGCTAAAAAAATAAAGAGAAAAGTCACACTGGAGACAGATGTGGAAATTCACCTTGAAATGCAGCTCACCAATTACATTGAATTCCTAAGTCCACATCTCTCATGTTACTTTTTTTCTTTTTTTTTTTTTTTTTTCCTTTTTTCCTTTGTCTTTTTTACTGATTGGTAACGGGATCACAACCCTCGGTGTCGCGCCCGCACCGCGCTCAGCCAGTGAGCAGGAACCGGTCTCCACATGGGATCCGAACCCTCGGCAGGAGTGCTGCCGCACTTCCCAAGCGGCGCACTAGAGCCATGCGCCACCGGGCCGGCCCTCTAATATAGGTTTTTAGTAACTAATAACTACATATTTACCTTAAACTTCTATTTTCCCACTTTCAATCATCCTGTATATCACCATGAAGTTAATCTTGCTAAAATTCTCTGGCTAAAGCCTTATTAGCCATGAATTAATTATAGCA
>NW_007728267.1:52083-56818 GCF_000696425.1 Galeopterus variegatus | reverse complement strand
TTTTTTTCTTTTTTTTTTTTTTTTTTTTTTTTTCCTTTTTTCTTTGTCTTTTTCCGTGTCCGGCAACGGATCGCAACCCTCAGTGTCGCCCCCATACCGGACCGGGACCGGCAACGGGATCGCAACCCTCGGCGTCACTCCCGCGCCTCGCTCAGCCAGTGAGCGGGAACCGGTCTGTATGTGGGATCCGAACCCTCGGCAGGAGTGCTGCCGCACTTCCCAAGCGGCGCACTACAGCAGTGCGCCACCGGGCCAGCCCACTTTTTTTCTTTTTTAATAGACTTTATGTTTTAGAGCAGTTTCGGGTTCATAAAGAATCTTTGAAAGACTGATGACAAGCTTCTGAGTTGGACAAAACAAGACAAAGAAAGTGGTTTGGGGAAAGGTCCCCTGGCCAGGATTGGTGCCAGCCCCTCTTGTGCAGAAGGTCGTGGAGATTGGGTGGTTATTCTGGGAGTTTGTGGACCTCTTGATGCAAACTCTGGTAAAGTCTTGGCCCGTTTGAGGTTCACACAGAGTGGAGGCTCAGGGGGTGTCTGGGGCCCCCGTTGTTCTGCCTGATTCTCGCTGTGCTGAAGGTCCTTGAACCAAGCTGGACTTGCCTGGACTTGGAGGGCCCCTGGGGCGCAGCTCCACCTTGAGCTTGGTTCCCCTGGGGAAGGGCTCAGCAAGGCAAGGCCTCCCCTGAAACGCATGGCCTAAGGTGGATGGGCAGAGCCGGACGGAACTGGGGTTGGGCCTGAGTGTGAGTCCCAGTGCTGCAGGTGGCGTTAGACCCCTCCCCTGCTGATCTTCAGCCTCAGTCCCTCCACCTGGAAAATGCGTGACCAGCCACCTCCCAGCGTATGAGGACCTCAGAGCTGGGGCACAGAGACTGTTAGTAAGCTCTGAGGGGAGGACAGTCATTACTCTTGGGCACAAATGCTCCCCAGTCCCTCCTGCAACCCCCTTCGCACGCCCACCCCGCTGTCTCACGTCTTTGCACATCCCTGGCATTAAGGACCCCCGGGCCCCTGTTCTCTCCCTTGCCGAGCCCCATATGGCCCCATAACTCCCTTCCTGTTGGGGTCTTCCTTGACACCCCAGGCTGGTCTGCATCTTCCTGTGTGTCCCCATGGTCCTGTGACCCTTGTCACAGCTCCTCGCCTCCTCTGCATCTCCTCAGATTTGCTGGGCCTGGAGCCCCTGACTGACAAGACTGTCGTGGCTGCAGCATCTGGGCAGGTCCAGAGAGCAGGGTCTGGGAAGAGGAGAGCCAGGTACATGCCACAGGGCCAGGGTGGCTGAGCTTTGGGTGGCTGAGCCCCAGGTGGTATCTCCCCGACTTCTGTTAGGTTCAGGCCCAGTTCTGAGTGAACCAGCCCCAGGAGCTCACTGCGAGGTGGCTTAGGGCTGCCACTGCAGTGTATCAACAGAGGGCCACAGGTAAGATGTGACACCAAAGGACTGAGGACAAGCCTTAGGGATGCCAAGATGGGACCTTGAAACAATTCCTTCCCAAATCTCGGCTCACTGCTTCCATCGGCACCTCCGTGGGTCTTTTCATCAGCTGCAGGGCGAGGGCAGGAGGGGCCGACCAGCAGACGCCACACTCGATCCACACCTTCCATTTCAATGGTGTGAACTGGGACTGCTCTCAGCTCAGAGGCTTCCTCCTGCTCCTTCTGGGGCCATCCCTGACAACCCCACAGACTCTCTACAGACTCAGGAGCTGTGAGCACAGGGCGCCAGATATCAACCTGACGGATGGCCGGGGGGTTCTCAGGAATGGGCCTCGGGTCTGCTCAGTATTTTCACCAGCAACCTGGACCAAGGAACAGAGGCTGGAGCATCAGACACATCCGTGAGGTCAATAGAGATCCTGGTGCCTGGTATCAGGGGCCTGTAGCTCAGCGAGCCAGAAATACAGCCCAAAATGAGAGTTGGGAGAATCACTAAGACCAGAAAAACACACAAAGGAGCCTGGGAAGTGGGGCTTTGGGTGGTGAGGAGGGGAGGGGAAAGATGGAGAAGCCCCTCGATAAGGCTAGTTGGGATAATGCCTGTGTGCTCAGGGATGGAAGAATGACCCGAGTCCACCCAGGCCTTCCCACCCCTGACACACAGGCCATCCCTCAGAGGCAACGACTGTGACCCACGACCACCTGGGAATGCCGCCCCAAGAGAAGCTTCCAGGCAGGCTGCGAGCCTGAGGCAGAGACACAGTTTTTGTTCAGTTCCTTGTTCACAGCCGAGGTGGCCTTGGAAAAACTGGAGGGAGGGAGTGTGGTGCCCGCCTTGGCTGTGGGGGCTGCCCAGGTGGCCTTTGGAGGACCTCCAACTGTACCCACTGTTGATGGTCCGGACTGCCTTTAGCATGAAGGATACCTGAACCTGCCCTCCCCTCTTGTGTCTGCATCTAGGTCTCAAGGTGAATCGCACTTCAGAAACATCCAGACCAGCCGCTGCTGTGAGTGGCCACTCGTCCCTGCAATGGGGTCTATGCAGTCACCTTGATCACATACTCAGCCCATGCTGTCACCTTCAGTGTGTGTGTGTGAGTGTGAGTGAGTGAGTGTGTGTGTGTGTGTGTGTGTGTGTGTGTGAGATGGGTGGGGAAGGGACTTTAACAATGGGATAGAAAAATTAGGATATTGTGTGTTTGCAGATACAGTACAGATTTTAAAAACCATAAATCACACTAAGCATGTTTATGTCTGTAAATTTGAAAATGTTGATGAAACAAATAATTTTACAAAAAATTTGTCAAAATTGACTTAAAATACAAAATAAGTGAACATACCAATTACCATTAAACAGCCAAATCAGCAACTGAGCCTCTACCCCCCACCCCCCCGGCACACCTCTAGGCCAAGGTTTAATAGGCAGGTCTTACCAAACTTTCTAGAAAGAGTAAATGTCTATATTTAAAAGTATGTCATAGAGAAATAAACTACCCACTAATTTTATGAAGCTGATATAATCTTGATATCAAAACAGGACAAGACTAAAGAAACTACTAACAAATCAAACCCATCAGTATATGAAAGTGACACATCGTGACTAGGAACACAAGCCTGGCTTGATCTCAGAGACCCTTTGACGTAACCACCTCAACAACAGGGAGAACAGCCATGTGATCGTCTCAGCAGCAGCAATGAAAAGCAGTCCATGAACGTCAGCACTGATCCATGTGAACTCTCAGCAAGCGAGGAATACAGCGGGAACGATGCACCTGAACATCATAAAGTAATCATGGACCTTTAGAAGTGTCATCACGTGAGCCAAGAATGCCCCTTATCACAATTCTACTCAGTTTGTATGGGACAGAAAGAGGGCTGCCTGGGGCTTCTGCCTGGGTCCCCAGTCTCAGGATGCTCTCTTGCCTTGGGTTTGGGCGGCGGGAGCTGGTGTGTATTGGAGGTCCCAGGCAATGCAACAAGACAAAAAAAAAATGAGAAATAGGGATGGAGGAAGAGACAAACAGTCTTTATTTGCATAAAATACAATTGCACAGCAGCTCAGAGAAACATGCAGATGAATTACGAGAACTAATTGGAGCATTCAGCAAGTTTGCTGAGTATAGGATCCATGTGCAAAAATCAGTACCATCCCTACAAAAAATAATACCCATAAATAAAACAGGAAAGAAATGCCATTTATAAGGATGATAGAAGTTATGAAGAATCATCTACCAAGGCTGTGCGTGGTCCTTGAGAAGCCGCTAGCAAAAGTCCCACCCTGTACGTGGTGGAAGACTCCACAGTGTGCAGTTGTCAGTGATCCTCAAAGCCGTGACACTCCCAACCAAAGCCTCAGTTGACCCTTGAAAATGGGTGGATTGTGGACTTCCAGTTCCTCCAAAATGGAGCTGCCCTGTCCTCCCAAGTCCTCCCCCTAAAACTGAAAGCCTTGCACACAACACAACCAGTAAGCATCAGGAGACTCTGAAGGATGGAAAGAAGACGGCCGCTGCTGGGGACCTCGGGACTGAGCAGCGACATGGCAGTGGGTTCCCTGGGTGTCCTAACTGCTTCCCCAGCTTTGTAGACAGGACATGGCAGAAGCCTCCAACCCAGAGTCACCAACAGGCGCAGACTAGAAACTGAAACCTCCACAAAAAGCCTGTCCCTGCTAGCCAAAGCACAGGGAAGGGGGCAGTCTAACAACAGAACACCCACCCCCTCCAGCCAGACACCAATGGAAGAACCACACCCCAAGCCCCGTAGTTCCCATGCGGCCACCCCACCTCCACCCCACAGAGGCAAGAGCGAGTTCTCTGATTTCCCCACATGGGGGCGTGGGCAGGCTGAGCAGAGCCGACCTTTTACACCTGCCTTGTGGGAACAGGCGGGGCTCCGGTCCCTTGATGGGGGGGGGGGCATCTGGGCAGGCTGAGCAGAGCCGACCTTTTACACCTGCCTTGTGGGAACAGGCGGGGCTCCGGTTCCTTGATGGGGGGGGGCATCAGCAGGGCCATATTATTATTATTATTATTATTTTTTTTTTTTATTTTTTGTTAAATTTTTATTTTGTCAATATACACTGTATATGATTATTATGGCCCATCACCGACACCTCCCGCCCTCCTCCCTCTCTCCCCTCCCCCCAAGAATGTCCTTTCCGTTTGCTTGTTGTAACAACTTCATGAAAGTATAGTTGTTATATCTTCTTCCCCACCACCACCCCCGGTTTTTTTTTGTGTGTGTGTGTATGTGGGTGAATTAATTTTTTTGTTTGTTGTTTTTTTTTTTTT